>NW_018128109.1:58856-66400 GCF_001952655.1 Monopterus albus | reverse complement strand
TTCAGCAGTTACTGTACATGCTTTTATTTGGTCTGGTTTTATTTCTAATCTGAAGTGCACCTTGGTAGAAAGGAAGGATAAAAAAAATACATTCATCTCACCGGCTTGGTAGATTGCATTTTGTTTTTACCCTTGAAATAAAGAAGTGTATTTTAAATGCTGATTTTTTTATTTAGCTGTTCACATACAGTTACATGCCTTTTAGTGGTTGTTTGCTGTTGTGTGTGAGAGTGTGAAACATGGGTGTGTAATTGGCGTGTGTGTGTATGGGAGAGAGAGAATTTCTAGTGAACTATGAAAAAAATGATAAAATGAAGGTTTTAGCCTGGTCTGTTAGGCAGTGTCGCCCCCTAGTTGTGGTCTGTGTTTTTTAAATAAAAAGACCACTTATTATGTTAAAGTGTAACCAATACAAATTAGATTAGGAAGTTGGTCAGCGACACTAAACCAAAAGTTACTCTTCCCATGAATTACAGTTAGTATGTTTAAACTTAAAGGGACAGCTAAGTGCTTTGGTTTCAAATACCCATTCAGCTATTCAGTTATACAGTTATTGTACAAGAATCACGTCTTACTTCACGTAAATTATGGCATATAAAATAAACAAATTATTTTAAAACTAGCGCCATAACTATATTGTCAAAATATGTGTGACACAGACACTACTTCAGGACATTCATCACAGGACTTAAAAAGGACAGTGAGGCTGATCACAGGGGAACACAAACATGGCAACTCTGGAAAAAGTGAGCTGATGAAAACCCACTTGGTGCTATATAAAAGGAGAAGTCTTAACATATAGCCCACAGTTGTGGAGCACCTTCTAGTTTACTTGTGTTTTCCAATTATACATCTTCAACCACAACAAAATATCATGATTTCTAGAAATAATTTAAAGTTCTTTAAAGCCTTAAGTCTAGAATGCACCACATGACTTTGACAGTCTGTTTATAACTTTCGGTCACCATGGCTGCATTGTCCCTGTTTCTGAAGTCACTGTGCTTGAATGTAACCTTCTTTATAAAAATCATTACATGAGATATGCTAAGACATTTAGCAGTCAAATAGGATTTTACAAGTTGTAAAATGTTTCCCAGGTTTTTATTTACCCGCTGTGAAATTTTTAAATAAAGATAACACAGGTACAGCATGTGTACAGCATGTGTCTATTCTACAAATGGCACTCTTTGAGAAAACAAAAATGAAACAAAAAATATTGTATTTGTTTAATTATTTCTTGTAGAACCATTGCCTTTTTCATAGACTGACCTGACCCTTGAAACCCTATGCTTGCCAAATGTTTGCCAGACACCTGGCAGACGTTGAAGACTGAAAGGTACACTCTTGGAGCAGTTACAGGTTGTCACATGTACCAGAGAAGAAGAGTGTTTGTCCTTGCAACGTTTTGCATTTTTATCCAGATGGTTTCGGATAGCCCTTGAATGACTGGTGACCTGTCCATGGTGTACCCCTAGTGTCAGCTGGGACTGGCTCCAGCTTCCCATGACTGTGGATAGGTGGTGGATGGATGGATGGATGGATCATTGTAGGTAGTGGGTCAGAGTTGTGTTGTCATGCTTTGACTCACAGTTGTTGGTTTTGATGAGGATGACTTGTTCTTCTTTATGAGGTTAGTTCGAACATCCTGCCCAGCCAGGAAGTAGAGGATGGGGTCCACACAGCTGTTGACGCTGGCCAAAGGTCGTGTCACCTTATAGGCAATACTGCAGGCCTCCAGAAAATTACAGCTCACCTGATGAACATACAAAACTGTAACACACTGAGGTTTTTAAAACAATTATGGCACGTTTGTTTTTAAAAAAAATCTGTCCTCACCTGTGCTGGATTGACCTGCCTTAGGTATCTGAAAGAATAATAAAGAGTCCTGGTGAAGTGAAAAGGGAGGAAGCAGAGCATGAAGGCTGCCAGCACAATAATAATCATCTTCACTGACTTCTGCTTGGACCGCTGGGCTGCCAGGCCTCCCCTCTCACCTTCAGACCCCCAGCTCGGCTCTCGAAGCTTCCGTACCATGAGGCCGTAGCACACCATCACTACCACAAAGGGCAGGACAAACATGAACACTGACACGACTGAGCTGTACACCAAGAAGTCATCATAGAGCTCTGGGCTTGTGGTGTCATAGCAAATCCGTTCAGTGGCTTCATCCCTGTCAAAGGAGACAGCAGATTGCAGTGGTTCAGGATTATTCAATAAAACTGCTGCCTAGTTTGGCACTGAACCAAGAGAAATAGGAGTGATAAAAGAAAGGAGATAAAATGTAAATGTATTAGCTAGTTGTTGTTCATTAAAGTGTGCTCCTTTAAAAAAAACAAAACAAAGATAAGCTACTTTGCAAATTTGGTGTGCTGCGAAAATCATTAGTCCACAGTTTAAGACAATTAGAGACAAATTCAGAAGAAAGTTATAAAAATTTAGATCACCTAGTTCTTGCGAAGTAGAGGACAGGCGCCTGGCAGGATAAAACACAGGCCCACACTGCCACAGACACCAGCCTGGCCCGACGAGCGCTGACCCAATAGAGGGAGCGGACTGGATGGCAGATGCCAACAAACCGATGCAGACTGATACAGCACAGGAACAGAATGGAACCTATGGTGAGGTTAATGATAGATAGTTAATGCACTCCTGTTATGTAGACTGTGTTGGATTAGTTATTTGCTATTGTGTATTATATACAGTACAGGCAATAGGCAGTAAGGTTCAGCTGCATTAGATTTGTCTGATAATGTATCTGTAGGTTTTCAGTTGTTTGTCGCACTCTGTGCTGTATGTTTTGGAATGATGCACTTAACTTTTGATGACAGTGTCCATGAACAAATAGTATAGGCATAATGGAATGTACTGCATAGCTGTATGTATGACAGTTTACCATATCACATTGAATCATAATGTCTCTTTACTGTATTACATCTTATTTTATGATATCTTGCCATTCTTTAGCAGTTTTATAAAATTTGTATTGTGCTGTATTGTTTTGCACCACACTGAACTGCACTGTATCATATTGTAGAGTCTGGGGACATTTAATGTGTCACGTTGTTTCGTATCATACTTCAGTGTATCGTAGTGTATCAGATTGTTGTTTTGTACCTGATCTTACTGTATTACTACCGTTATGTTTCTATGTGTGTTGTCACTTCAAGTCACATCATGTATTAGATCATAATGTCTCCTTTTATACTACACTACTGCTGAATATCTTATATAATTTTTTTGTACATCTCATATTGGATATTCTATATTACATATATACATCCTTTTTTTTGGATTGTCTTGCATTATAGCATACTATCACATGTACCATATGAGTGTGTGTTGTGCCAGAAGTGTACCGTATAAGTTGGCATAAAACAGGAAACGTATCAGCTTGCAGAACGGTTCACTGAAGGGCCAGTCATTCTCATCAGCATAGTAGTAGATGAGGAAGGGCAGAGTGAAGATGTAAAGCATGTCACACATTGTCAGGTTGAACATGTAGATTGTGGAGGGCTTCCAATGCTTTGTGCGGAACACAATCACATACAACGCTATGGCGTTCAGTGCCAGGCCGGTCACAAAGACCAAGCTGTAGCTGACAGGAAGGAGAATATATTTAAAGTTTTCATTAAATTTACAGTAGAAGGTGCTGACATTGGCTTGGCTGCTGCTGTTAAAGGTGACCATCTTGGTTGTAGGAACACCTGAGGAAAAGATAAGAACAAAATATGAAATGAAGCCTTCTGAAAGGTAGATGAATGCAATGCCACAGCTTGAGTATGACTTTAAGGAAGTGACATCAACCTTGATTACATTTTGGGATGCCCCAGGTCATTCATTTTGGCATGCCTTAACAGCACAGCACAGCATAACACAGTCACGTCATACTCACACATACATAACAGACTAGCTCACTGCGATGCTGAAATCACATTTACTCAGTCCAGCTCATAGCTTGAGTCATCCCATTTTAAAGCCATTGAGCATTTCACATAAAGTGAATCATTTTGATGCTGACTTCTGTTAATTACCATTTTTTTCTTTGTGTTTTTAGTAAAAGATAAAGGATCTGGTATCCTAATTCCTTTTTCTGTCTGAAAACATAATGTATTGGTCTAACCTTTTAGCATATCAGAGCTGCAGATGATATAGGCAAACATTTATGCAAACTTGTGTGACAAAAATTTTTAAACAAAAGTCCAGCTGTGTTCTCATGCAGAAAAACAACATTCATTCTGACAGTTTGCTCGTCAAGGTTTTCCAAAACCCCACGGCCGTGAGAGGGTCTGACAGATTTGAATAACTTAACTCAAATCAGACCTGCTTCTGTTTTTACTCACTAGCATGAATGCTACATTGCTGTCTCACTCATTCTCAGTCAGTTCCCCCCCCCTCTGTAAATTTGTTTATCTGCAAACTGAAGTTCAATTCAGTTATATAATAACACAAAAATGGTGCCTTCATAACTTCACATGCAAATTAGACACTATGTGCCAGAATGACTTGTATCTCAGTTGACTGATGAGTAAATCTAATCCACTCTCTTTCTCTTTTCTTTCTTTCTTCATTGGCTTCTCTTTACCAAAAACATCACCCCTTGCTTGTTCTGTACTCTTCACTTCACAGCTGCTGCCATTCCAAAATTTTACATACTATGAACTTACAATCCAGCAATAGAGCAGCTTGCTGTTTGTTAAACTGACTGTACACAGATATGCAGCGTCCCAAGAAATACGCTATAAATCCCGCCTCCCCAAAGGCAAAACCCCTAAAACATATGAAATTACTCACACAGTAGGAATCCTGTCACCTTTCAAAGACTGTGTTGCGTTGACCGTCCTGTGTAATGTATTCTCATTCTTAGGAGTAGATATGGTAGATCTGAGTGTCGGTGATGGCTGAATGCATGCCTAAGATACCTGAGTGAGTGAAAACCCTGTGAAGGTGTGTATCTGTCTGACAAGCTGCAGCCTGTATGCAGTGCATGTGCAGTTGGCCCTCAGGCTCGGATATGATCCACAGACGGTGACTAACACAAGCCTTACGCTATCATAAACTGTTTAAGTGCTAGTCTTTTCAATTTGGTGAATTAAAAAAGAAATTGTTACATTTTCAAGCTTATGTTCCCTTTTCATTGTAACCTACTGTAGTTTTTATATTAACATAAAAAATACAGATAGAGACAAATTCAAATCAAATCCTATTACAAAAAGCACTCAGCTAATACATTCAATACAAGCATATAGTTTGAGAATTGAGACAATCCATATATGCAACATTGTGTGTATTATTCACTGTAAAAATGTCTTACCTATATGGGAAAAACAAAAAAAACAGATGCTCCTAAGACAAAGCATAAGAGAAATTATGAACCAAACTATCTCGGCAGGATCCTAACAAAAACAATATAATCCAACAATGACTGGCAACCATTTTCTTCTTTGCCACTGCCAGAAAGTTATGTATGTGTGTGTTAAAAGATGGGTTTGGTTTCTCCAAATGCCAAGTGGGTGTGAATATAAAAGTGTTATACTGAGAGGAAAGGTGAGAAAGAGTACTTAATGTCTTACCTGAGACTTTGTGTATTAATGATTACTTGAGCCTTAGGGGACATAAAGTGGAATACTTGCCCTCCCAGTTACTTTTGTCCATCGAGCCAGAATGAATGCCTCCAGGGCGTCATATATTACTTCCACTTAGTGTGTGTGGTATTTTGAAACTTCCCAGCCATATAACAGTCTGCTGTAGTTTGGCATTATACTGACACCGGTTGTGTGAGCAGAAGTATGTAAAGGCAACAGTTAAAATGACACCCTTGAGAGGTGTGGGCAATTTAAATTTCCATGTTACACAGTTTACCCTAGAAAGTTGGCCTAATAAGGACAGGTGGCAAGGAAGGGTTCACAATTTACAAGAAAAAAATATATGTATGCAAATATATATATGTATACTTTACAGCATATGTACAAATACATGTGCTGGATGCATTTATGTATCTATCTTATTTCCTCACCATGAGCAACACACAAACATATGCATTTAGACTGCACAAATGTATGCAGATACTGGTGCCATCGTCATTACAAGGGGTATCACACACTCTTGATTGTGCTCTTACTTCCAATAAATTGAATAACCATATCTGATCTTATCTGTTCCCTTTTGAAGTGATCTACTTAGGCTATTATAAATAAGTAACTTACATAAAAATCAATACCCATCAGTGTTATTTGTATTGATGTATGATCATTTTTCAGCTGAATCCTAAAATATTTTTGCAGTCATTATTATATTTAAAACAATCAGTATTTGAGAAAGGCGAGGAGTCATTTGTTTGTTTACTTTCCCCCTTATTTATTTATTTATTTTTAATGATGTTTGTCATCCTTCTCCACGATCGATTTTTCCTTGATCGATTGCGGTTTCTTGTTGCTATGCAGGTCTGCAGGACGCAGCCTCATTGGCTGGAACAGCTCCCGCAAAACCTGATGCCCGTTTGCTAAATAGTTCAATATTCCTAGGTGTCATCTTTATTGCCTACGTATTTGGTTTAAAACACATTACTGTCGACGCCAGGTGAGAAAAGGCAGAACAAAACCGACGTCTTTCTGCCCTCATGCTTTTTGGCCACCGACTGGATGCTATCCCATTTCCCGCCACTTTGGGGAGCCATTGGGCTCAGTTTTAGAAGGGGTTCCCCGTTAATATCACCCCCATCTCTTGCCTCTGCTTTTCTCCGCCTGTCTGTTCCCCTTCTACACAACACAGTACGATACACGCCAGTCCCAGTGGCAGCAACCAACACAAATGTGTTTAGGTCCTCGTAGCTTCAGTTTCTGCGCTGTGTAAACTAGCCATTTATCATCAATCATGGCCGCCGGAGTACGAATCTAACTCCCATCTTACCTCCCTGTCGTCTGGAGGGGAGGCTTTCTTGTTTGAGGAAACAAAATATTTGGCCCACACTGATTTTGACTTCCTCTTGGAATTACAACACATCTCACAAGGGAAATACCATTCATGTCAATACTCCAAAATGCAGCCGCCGCCGAGGAAGGTGAGTGATTTCCAGGGTCCGTTATGTTTAAGCTGGGCTGTACAGACAATGACAGATAACGGTGTATTAACCATCGATGGGGATAAAGTGCTTTGCTAACAACACAAAAAGCGTCTAATTGTGAAAACTTAAAACACTAAAGAGGAGAGAATACCTTTGCTAGCAAACCTTAGCAGCGTTTGCTAGCTAGGATAGTAAGTAACCTCCTGTACTGACAGTACGCTAATACGTATCTGTCCAAACGTAGGAAGTTACCGTGAACCGTTAAGTAACGTTAGCCAGAAAACGCTAGGTGAGCTAACATGACACGTTATATACAAAGAACCACAGCATAATAGTAAGCAAGTATAATACTGTGGGTGTCCTCTTACTACGTTCTATATTAGACATAACGTTAAATAAAACAGAATATTGTACAAGAGCATTTGCACGTTAACTCATGGCATTAAAGTTATAGCCTAGTAACATCACAGTAATCCAGTCCACA
>NW_018128109.1:58475-58836 GCF_001952655.1 Monopterus albus | reverse complement strand
CAACCACACTCTCACAGACAGCATGGCAAACTGTCCTTTCTCCACAATGTGATGCTTCCAGGGTGACATCAGTTTGTAAAAGGCTGAGCTGACAAAAGCCACACACGCCAAGAAAACATGCTGGCAGAGCCATATCTGATGCCACAGTATAGGCTGAGAAGAGACCATATCCCCCTATAGCTGGATAACCATTGTGTGTGTGTGTGTGTACAGGAGAGTGTGCTGAAGTTGCTGGTCCATTGCTTTCTGTGTGTGTATGTTGTCTTGAAATAGATGCACCAGAGCCAATTACCCTGTTGTGAACCTCTGCACAGATTTCTCTTAATTACCACATATTCCCCCTGTGCCATTTGCACTCTGG
>NW_018128109.1:22269-58184 GCF_001952655.1 Monopterus albus | reverse complement strand
ATTCCCCCTATGGGGCATGGAGCACGTGTACACACACACACACACACACACACACACACACACACACAGGTCTTGTACATGTCATATCAGTGATTTCTCTCCAGTTGCCACAGAGCCCCCTTAAGTGTCTGCGTGTGTCTCGGCACATCTGCTTACAGATTGAGCTTGTCTGACTCTCATGTATTAGTTTTATGTGGCTGAAATTAAAGATGGTTAATGAGGTTTAAAAAAGGAGAAACATTGTTTTGAGATGTGACAACGCTACCTGTCAGGTTATTTTAAATCCACATTAACAAGAAGGAGGACACAATGGCAATACTACCATTAAGATTATTATGTTGAGGCTTTAAGGAGGCTTTACCAGATAAACTGATTCAATTTTATAGTATTTTTTTAGGTTCTGTTTTGTGGATCTGTTATATTGATTAGTATTATTATGCTTTCCTTATAAGAGGTGGCAGATAGAAGTTAATTTACACATTTCTCAGATTTTCAGTAATTGTTCTTTACCTGACAATAGCTACAGTTACATCTTACCACAAACACATGCACTACTGGACATTCATTGTTCAGGTAAATCATTTTAATATAGATTTCACATGATATAATATAAACATCCTCTTTTCATTCCCTGCTCATACATACATACCATCAGCTGTATAAAATATGGACACCATGACAGCTCCCAGAGATGAAGCCACCCCGATGAAATCTCCCCCTGGTGGCTGGTTGCAGTATATGTTATAAATCCCACTTCTTCAATGTTAGCGCATGGGATGTGAGCCACACTAACAGCTCAGAGTACAAATCAGATAAATTTTTCCCAGAGGTCACTTGGTTTTTAATATAGACCTTATCACGCTGATAATGTGTACAAGTGGTCATTTTTCTGGTGAGTTTGTTTTTAATTACTTATTTAATGATATAAAAGAGGTGCAGGTGGAGATGCCATGTCCATACGTCAATGATACATACAGGTGGAATGTGAACATCAGAAAAAGCAATATAAACAAATGTATAAGTGGTTAACAGCAGGCACTGCTTTATTATAGTCCTACCTGCTGCATCAGCTATCACTGCACCAGCTGAGCTCTTTTTCTTTAACCAGACCTTTAGTATACTGTTTTGATTTGTCTTTGTCTCATATTTAATATCTGTTTTCACTGTCGATATCTCCTTCTTCCTCTCACTGTCCACCTCTCTCTCTCTGTCCTGCCATCTTCTTTTCTCTCCCTTCACTTTCCTCACCCTTCCTATTCATCCCCTCTCACTTTGTCTCCCCATCTTTCCATTACCCTTTACCTTCCCCCTTACTCTCTGAGATTTTTCCAATGACTGACAGAAGGTGAAATCACGTGAAGTCATTTTGCTCTGACAACATAATGAACCACTCCCTGCTTATCTTCAAAGATACAGCATATGAAAGAAAGGAGCTCTGCGTGTGTGTTGGTGTGCACGTTTGTGCACCATTGTTGTGCACGTTCTTGAATGTTTTGTCTAGAACACTCATGAATTTGCCCACTGTTAATATAGTGAATAGTCAGTGGAATTCACTTGACAATACACAGTGACCTTCAGCAGTGACTCTGTGTGTGTTGGCAGGAGGTGTGTGTGTAATTGGTTGTGTGGATATGTGCATATTAAGGGTGTTTGTTTTTGCACAACACAGTGTGAATGAGTGCAGTTTATAGCCCCCGGTCTGACCGCCCAAATTAATCTGTGTATGAGGTGACACATTTAGCATCTTTTCCTCATGCCTGTGTTTTTAATGGGCTGTTAAAAGTATCTTCTGTCACCTCAGAATGTGACAAGCTTCCTCCAGCCTCTCCAAAACCCTGACACAACCCTGACATTGATTGTTGTGTTGAAGGATTACCTTTGGGAAAGTGTGTGCATGTGTGTGTTCCTTTCAGGTGATTGGCAGACAGACAGATTCATGGGGGTTAAATTGCATGGTTGTGTGTGTAGGTCAGAGTGACTCAGGAGCTGATTTTTTTTATACAGAGAAGATATACTAAAAATTCACAACTTTCACAACTAGTTTTTAACCTCTTTTGCACAGTGCACCCTTTTAGAGTTTAAAATCCTCTGACTTTGTCTGTCTGCATCAGCTGCTTAATGACAATGATTTGATAAGAGAAATCAGAAAAATATAATGGTCTTTATCAAGATTTGCTTTAAAATTTTGCATTGTACATTCAGCCTACATGTAGATATTATAGATAACAGAGCTGAAACAGCTAGTTACGTAACTAATAGATCGACAGAATATTAATCAGTAGTGATATAATGATATATAATTTTGCAATATTGTGGTAGAAAAATGTCCCTAATGACATGGTATCTACATATGGTTATTTCACTAGTAAAACTGCCTGCTGGTTGGGGAAACTGACATAGTGGATGCTCCATTGTCGACTTTTACAGGTGTTAAGTGGCAACGTTTCAGTTTCCCTGTTTCAAGAAATGACACAGGCAAAAAGGAAACAAATAAGCACTGAATAATTCAGAAATACTGCTGGACAAAGACAATACTAGCCCTGTTTAGGACTGAGACTGTCCTGAACACATCTTGCAAAAACAGTTGGGACATGACTATGCACTGCACTTTAACGGAGATAGGTAACCAAATAAAAACACCATTTAGTAACCACCCTTAAAGTAATTTCTCTTAAAGTTGACCATGATTGAAAAACACATCAGGTAAAACACAAATCTCACCTTTATGTGGTTTGTCCTAGTTTGGTGTCTTCTTTTCCTCGGTCTCCCGCGCCTTACAGCAGTTTTCTCAATACTGCCCCTGGTGGCGAGGAGGGGATTCCCACGTCAACTGGTCTAGTTGCCCACTGAGAAAATGAACACTGGGCGACACAGTCGCCAAACAAGGAAAGTTAAACCTATTGTATCATGCACTTCTTATTGTGGCGACATCGCACTGTGAGTTTTTGGTATCATTACATCACTATTAATCAGCAGCAATTTTGACAAATTATAATTTATTTATAAATGTTATCTAGCTTCTCAAATGTGAGAACATGCTGCTTTTCTGTGTTGTAGACTATATTATTTTAAATGGAAAATATTTTTTGACTGTTTGTTGGATCAGACAAGACATTTGAAGATGTCACCTCGAGCTCTAGAACCTTTGAGAGTTTAGTGTCACAATTTTTTTTCTCATTTCATGCAATGAACAATTTAGTGAAAAAATAATCAGTCAAATAACTTAGTTGTGTTGTTGACTGTTTCAGTCGTATTGGTGATTTCATGGAACATTTAGCCTAATCTAACCAGAGATGGATGATATGTGGCTACTGAGGGGGAAAACCATTATTAATGTCTATATGACTTTAAGACAGCTATTTATCGTTCACTGAACTTTTACCTCCAGAAAATGTTTTAGCTCTACTGTGGTAACAGAAACCATAGATTCTCTTTAGTTTCATATTTCATTATTCATATTTTTCACATATCAAAATGGAAGCACAGATGATTTGTTGTAGAGTTGGTTTTTTGTCAGTGAATTTGAGCCAGGAGATCCTGCAGAACAGAACGATGAATAGATGACTAATCCTTTCCTTTATTTTCCTGGTTTTGTTTCCCCCAGGTCAAAGTGACACAGGAGCTGAAAAACACACACATGGAGCAGATGACAAGACTGCACTTTAAACACCAGACTGAATGTGACCTGCTGGAAGACATGAGGTACGAACACGTCTCTGTGCTACACACTTGTACCGACGTAGTCCTGCTCTCATCCGCTAAAATACAAGTGAGGAATATACTCACTAACTGCCAGATGATTTGAAATCTGTTCATCCTTGCTGACTGTGATCTACATGCCAAGCACACATGGAAACAGCCGTGCGCAAAAAGAGAGAAGGAAACGACTGATGAGTGAGGGAGGAGCGGCATGAGACAGAAAAAGAGGAGGAGGAGTATTGTCATATTCCAGCTTTTTGAGAAGGACAAAGGGTTGGGAAAATGACGAAGGAATTTCCTGCTGCCTTCTTCCTGCTCTCCGACTCTTTTTTTTATCCACCCTTTCTTTTTTTCCAAATTTCAATCCATATCTCTCTCTCTCATCTTGTCCTTCTCCCTCAGTCTCTTTTGCTCTGACTACCCTTTTTTCTGTCTCCATATCTCTCTTTTTCATTTCAGCTCAGCTCTTTTTGTGATGTGTGCTTCTGGCAGTTTTCCCTTTTGGATTTGGCAATGAGAAGAAACCCCGGTTCCTTTACACGCTCTCATTTGCTGTGTTGACGAAGCATTGATTATTTATGACAGCAAACTCTCTGCTGCTCTCTCCTTTCTGCTTCCATCCCTGTCTTTGTCTCTTTTTCTGATTTTCACGCTTTCTCTGCCTCTTGTTTATCTGAGACTTCCTCTCTCTTTCTCCACATTCACTCTCGAGGGGAGCTCTAGCTGTATACGAACAGATTGCCATGTTGCTGCTGGCTTTTTGAGAGTGAACAAGGCCAGGTCTGGCTTGTGCGAGAGAGGGAGAGCTGGTTAAGAATATGCAGCCACGGCGTGTCAGTGAAGGATGTCACTGTGTGCCATCGAGTAAAGATCTCCATATTGGCGTTGCCGTCCTCGTGGTTGAAAGATGCTGCCTGCAGCGTTTTCTCAGCGCATTCCTCTGGCCATTAATGTTTTTGTAATTATTTCTGATGATACTTTCTCACGGTGGCAAAATCAGGAGCAGCAGGGTGGTGTATTGATTAGGGAGACCCTCTCTCGACTGGGAGGCCTGGGCTTTGAGCCCCTGCAGCGGCATGCATCTGCTTTGTTGATGTGTGTCCTTGAGACATGAATTTTTCCCTAGCTGATGTGGCACTCATCTGACTTTGAAAGGCTATCGTAAAAGATCAGCAGGGTTAGGATGGAACATCTGAAAAATTTACATCAGAAGCAAGGCCTTTCAGCACATGTAGACTGACTGCTGTCACTGTTGTCAGGGCTGTGGCTCGCTAAACTGGTGAGTTTTTAAGGAAGGACAAGCATGTCTGTTCACTGAGAAAGAGGAGCAATGGCTACCTAGGAAAACATTGATGGGGTGGACGATAGGACAATTGGTTGATTAGCTTTAAACTGTTTTGTAAAAATTCTTTATTCCAGTGTCTACATCGAATTATATAATAACTATGTAATTATGCAATTTTAAAAAATGTGATCATAAAAATAACATTTATAAATATTGAAGATGATTGCTACTGTAGTTGTAGCTTAAAATAGTGAACTAAGCTGATACTTTACTGAGACATCACACACTAACTCTTTTAAAAACTGCATCCCAGACTGGACTATAGTGTTGGCAGTGCAGAAGTGAGTTCCACTGGGAGAAACAATTATTGCCCTGTCTCCATGCATCATCAGATACAGAGCTTATAATTGTAATGATGCCTGCAAGCAGTCAGTGGATGAACTGCAGTGGGGCGCTACTCAGTAGGAAGCTAGCCAGGCTAAAACTGGGACATTTACAGTAGTGCTAAACTTATGACTGAAACTCTTTCTGTAGGCCGTAGTCATTTACAAAGTTGCTGATGAGGTGTCATCATGGCAACTAAAATAACCTGCAGACAAATGATTTTTAAAATACCTGACACCTCAAATACAGGACAAGGAAAGTGTGGCCATACAATGAAACACATACACAGCTGACAGATACACATTTTCCTACGTAAAGGCTACCAAACATTTTAACTTTTAAATCCCAAAAGCTGCTCCGAGGTTATTTATCCTAATTAATCCACAGGCTGGCTTTAATCAAAGCATACATGGATACACACATGCACATACACAAGTTAGTAGTTATAATGCATTCAGCCTATGTGATAACCAAGACATGAAAGATAAAAAGACAAAGAAAGGGGAAGGGCTGTCTCTTTAATCCTCTGAGACAACACTTAGTTGGACTATTCGTAGGAGAGAGGATAAGACGAAAGAGAGAGAGAGAGAGAGAAGAGAAAACGATAAGTTAATGGACTCAGAGTCAACTTGGTGTCCTCAATCCAGTTAAATCCCCCATACCCTTATGCGTACCTCAGCAGCTACACATGCACCCCCACTGAGACACGTTACCCAGTGCTCACCATAAAAATAGACCAGTCGTATACATACTAATATTTATCTTGAATGCATTTAGTCATGTCATACCTTTTATACACCGTTAGACCGTAGGTTTTACAACTGTATGTTCAACTAAACAATGGAGCTGTGGCTCTTTTAAATATTGCAGGTGTCTTATATTGGTTTATGTACAGCTTTGGGTCAGTTCGTGAAAACAAACTGCAGAAAGGTCATCATTGTGGCACCTTGACCTGCAGCACTGTGATCAGAATCTGGCAAGATGATGTGGTGTACAGCAATATTTTCTTTTTTTCTGAGCTTACAGAGGGCTTGTGAAGTCAAATACATGCATGCATGGACGTGTCTGTTCCTGTAGCTGATGCCCAGTCTAGACTGCACTGATGTGATTTTGTAATTTACCCCCCACGTCTATGTTTTTTGTAGCACATTTGCCTGGGACAAATGAAGTTTGACTTTCACTCAAATTTATTGACCAAATCCTAAGAATTATCTGCAGAAATCATTAAAGCATAATGGGTCTCCCTGCTGAGTAGCTAGATGAGCCTCCCCAATTTGAACTCAGAATGCTATCAGAGTTCTCATTAATGCTTTTCTCTGCAGCCTGTATAATTTACCAAGAGGAGGGACAGAAAATCAAGGACTTGTCAGGGAAAAGCCCAAATTAATGCTCATTGACATCCAACTAATATAAATAGGTCTGTATTTGGTGAAATGACAACACAGGCTTACTCTGCAATTACTGCAAATCAAGAGAAGACCCCAGGTAATACCGGGTGGGATGAGACTGGGATGACAAGAGGATGACATTTTCTTTTCTGTCTCAAAATGAGGCATAAGAGATCCTTCACAAGGACTGCTGAACTGTTATTTATTTATTACCTTTATGAACCTGATCATTTTATGTTCATTGAGATATATTGAGTGTTTTTTTTTCTCTCGTTATCTTTTAGTGTGTGAGAATCTTTTCATAAAAATGTTGTGCTTTTGAAAAATGTATATCTTATTCAGTAGTTTTATGTTAGTTTACTTTCATGTCATTCTGGGTTGAGTGATTGATTAACAGTATTTTTCCAGAGTTTTCTCCAGGTTTTAGCAAGTTAGTGTGGGAATAGAACTAGTGCACTGGGTTTGCAAAGCTAATACTTTCAACGCAAGCACACAGCCCCTTAAAGAATCAACTTATAGTACGTAGATTTCCTTTATTATAACATTCACGTCAGTCTTTTCATTTTGTTACATCCCTTTCTTGCCTTATCAATTGCACTGTATTCTGAAATGAAAAAAAAAACAGTGAGTGTTTTCGTCCAAATGCCTGCTCAGTCTTGGAGCGTGGCCTATAAACTGTAGAGAATCTGCTCTGTTATGCCTTGTGGTTGATCACACAGTGTGAAAACACGAGCGCTCTCCTCCGCCTCTGTCTCATTCTGTGACTCATGTTGCTTATCCTGTTGTCACTGATCTCAGCCTGTGTCCTGCTAACCATTGATCTCAGCTGTTTTCCCACGTTTGACTGTTCCCTCTCTCGGCCTTTCAACCCGTTGCCCTCATTTGGTCTCAACATTCACAAACACACACACATGCAGTATAGTCCATACACACTCATGCACTTTAGTATTTCCTGTCAGACACACACTCATCTGCTAATCTGGGCATTTTCTTTCTCCCTCTCTTCTTCATGCACAGCTGATGTTGACACTGCTTTTTGACTCATGCACTGGACAAACGTACACAGACATACTGTAACAGTGGGGTAGAAATGGAGAGGGAGGAGAGAAGGGAGACACAGGGGGCAAGGAAGCAGAGTGCAGAAAACAGATTAGAGTAGAGAAGGCGAGTCACATGCAGAAGTGGATAGAGGCTATGGAGAGGTTCTGTGGGCAGAATAAACGAGGAAAGCAAGTGTAAGGATTAGAGGTGCAGACACACATCTTTAGAAAAATACAGTACATCCTTACAGTAGCATACAGGGCAGTGCATTGCCAAGAATCTGGTGATATGATATGTGTCACAATTCAGGGGTTATGAGTCCATATATTGCTATACTGTAAACTAGGCAATATATTATGATTATTTTGAAAATTAATTTTAGAGAAACTATCATAAAATAAGCAACACACCACCATATGCATAAAGTTTCCTATTAATTAAAAATCAATATTGTGTTTTCGAGAATCGATACAGTATTGCAAAGCGTAATATCACAATACTCAAGTGTGTTGATGTCTTCTTACACCCCTAGTAACACAACAGATTTTTTATGACAACAAGATCAAACAGTCTGCTGATATTGTAAAACTTGAAGCTAAAACACCATTCAGTACTTCACTTGCAAGGTCTGCTGTGCTTACTTTTGTTCTGTCCTGAGAATCACACAGTGTCACACAAACCTGCGTAGAGGGTGTGAGATTTTTCTAGCTGGTAATTTGGTATCCATATTTTACGTATGAGGTCTCCGCCGCAGTGTAACCATGGCAGCATGAGAAGCCTAGACATGTCCAAAGATCCCAGTGTGGGGTGAGTGTGTTTGTCAGCATGGGGCTGGTGTAGACCTGATGTTACTGTTCCACAGCCTGACTAGTTCACAGGTATTCATGTTTGTACTGTATGTAAGCATGTTGGTGACAGCAGACTGGAAGTTGAACCTGTGTGTGTTTGTATTCTGTTACACTGTGTGGACCATTGTTTTCATTGTCATCATTATGAGGACATTGTAGCCATTCCTCATAGCGTCAAAGGGCTTCTTGAAGTTAGAATTAAGTTAAGGGATGGGGGCAGGCATTTAGTAGTGATAGTTAAGTTTAGGGCAAGAGGCTATGGAATGCATTATGTCATTGAATGTCCTCAAAACTTTAGTAAGACCCATCTCTGTGTGTTTGTAGAAAGAGATTAAATAAATTGACATTATTAAATATGCTTTAATACTATTACATTGATTACTTCCATTGACTTGTATTATTGCCACAGCCAATTGCAGCTACCTCAGTTTAAGTGTTGTGATGTTTTTACTTTGCTGTTGATGTTATTTGGCATGTTCCATCATACAGTACATACAGGTCTTCAGTCTGGTTTCTCAAGACAAAGATGTTAAGCCACACTATCTTGCTCCTGGTGACTATTCCATCGGTGTGTGTGTCCGTCCTTAGGAGTGCAAATGGTTGACTGGGAAAATTGTGTGAAAACGCTTTGAGTGTACTGCAACACATAGAAAAGCTGTACAGCTGTGCTGTACAACTACAAGTCCAGAGCAGCGTGTTAGCAGCTGCTGTGGCTTAGTTGCTTAAAGCACCTGCCAGGTAAAGAGGAGATCCTGGCTTCAGCTCCCCTGCAGTGTTGTCTGGCAATCTTTAGGAATCACAATGTAACAGATCACTCTTAACGCGCAAATGTGATCTGTATTTATTGCTTTTTTTGTGAATTTCTTGGAGAAAACAAATTAGCCCTAAAGGGTGAATAGGAGGCCCTGGGCTGGAATCACAACAGTGCCTTTTATGAGTGCAGGGACATTTGTGATGTTCATAAAGCTGCGGAAATACTTGCTTTTAACTACACGTTTGTGCTACCGTGTGCATTTATGGCTATTTTTCAAGGCTCTTATATGGGTCATCATTTCCCTCACTTGCATCTTTTCCTTGCAGTTGAACGGTTTGTGCTTCAACAGGAACCGTGAATGAACTGAACTGTTTGAACCAAACCAAATTCTGGAACCGAGCTGAACTCTTGACAGAGTGCTTAGTGTAAAGGGGGGAAGTCAAAGGAAGAAAAAGTGAATTCTTTTTTTGTGTGTTTAGATGAAATGGTGTAATGGTAAATGCTCATTCATTTACAGGGTTTATGATTCAGTTATGTCATATATATTTGTGTGGATTGAATCAGACCTATCTTCATTTATTAGATCAAATTCTGACTGACACCCCACTTTTGACTATCAAACCACTATGACGTGAAGTGTGTTGGTTCATAAAAAACTTCGCAGCCATAGTTTATGGATTGCTACAAAGCAGATTCTTTGTTTTGTATCATTATGCATCAAATATCTTTTTGGACTGTGTTGTTCCAACAAATAAGCAGGTGAATGATTTTACCTTGGTCTCTGTTAAATGTTGACAGGTACTTTTCACTTTTTTAGAAGACAATTTATTGAGCTTGCCAAGGAAAATGTTTCGCCCTGCGGAAGTATTGTAGGGTGCTGTGGGTTAGTTGGATAATGCACCTTGTCTAGTAAACAGGCGATCCTGAGTTTGAATCACAGCAGTTTCTTTTCTACAGTGCAGCTCATTTCTGCTTGCATTAGTGTGGGGAAGTACAGTAACATAGTTTTGGTTAGAGCTATAAGAATTCAGTTCTACTGAAGCATCTGCAATTTAGATATTGCCAGATTACTATAAGTGGATTTAAGTGTCTGCGAAGTGGAGGTACCTCAGTTCAAGTCCCAGCTGTGCCTTTTCACCTAGCAGGCAGAGTGCTATTCTGAGGTGTCAAGTTGAATGTACTGTAGAGGCTCTTTTAGAAAAGCACAGCTCCTGTGTGTCATGCAGCATCCTTAAGTATAGTTCTCTGTTCTCTTTGTACAACATGACTTTTATTAATCCTTATTATGAGACTAGACTTTACAGTACACTCAGGAGCACAGAATACTTTCAGCCCTGACTTAGATAGATCTATTTGCAAAAGGGTTTTCATCATTTATTCAGACATCTAGGACTCAATGGTCAGTAAAGAACTTTTTCTCTTATGTCACTGATCAGGTACAAATAATGCATTGCTAATCTGCTCACTAGACCTAGTTGCGGTATGCACATCATCTTCTGTTGGGTTGTGGACTGTGGAGGCTTCTAAAGGCTGACTGTAGCTGAAATGGGATCTAATCTAAGCTGAAAGAGGATTTGTTTATAAAAATGTTTGTACATATACCTAAATTAACTGAATTTAACCACTAAAACAGTGTATGATTTTTCAGTTGTACACAAGAGGCTCCATGAACTGTGTTTGTCAGGGCTTTGTGTTGCAGAACACAAAGGGAAAAAATGGACTTTCACTGCTGTTCTAGTTTAGTTTGGACAAACACACCTGTCCAACAGCAAGAACAAAAAGAGTTTTAATGCCCTGAAACAGTTTGATATACAGACAAGATGTTACAGAATCATTCTTCACATTAATGCAACTGTTACAGCTAAAGAAATCACCATTTTATTTTTTAGCTCTAGCTTCAGTTTGCTTGTAAGCAGCATTTATCAGTTCTGACATAGGCTACTACTTTTGAACTCACATGGACAGTTGGTTTTGAGTTGCATCCTTTTCTGTGCTATGGAGCAAGATCGTTTGTAAGTTTGCTTTCAAAAAGCCTGCCCCGTGTGAGGCTCGAACTCACGACCTTCAGATTATGAGACTGACGCACTGCCTGCTGTGCCAACGAGGCCTGTGAGGTGTTTTTAACATGTGTTTTAGAGTAGGGACACAATACTGAAGGGTGGGGGTGGAAGCATCTGTGTGTGCAGGCGAGGGAGCATATTGTATTTCAACTGACATACCGGGGGGGGGTTTTTTTTGTTAAACTAAACACGTGCTCTAACCTCTTGCAGGAGACCACTGACAGTTGGACATGTTGTGTTTTTTATTTGTTTTTGCAGGATTTAAAAGAGAGGTTCAGACATTATGAATTGGTTATGTCTCTTTTAAGCCATTAACTCCAGAAATCTAAAGCAGACTCTGTTTAGAAAACACACAGCACACAACAGCTTCAACATAAAGTGATGTTGGAAACCTTGGAAAACATTTGACAAGAAGCACTCCCCTGTTTGTTTGGGCTGTAATTAGCATTGAGAGAATTGGCAGTAATTATGCTGCCTTACAGTAAGTGTTGTGTTCCTTTCTGCATGTTCCCCCACTGTTTCCCTTCAGTGTTGTTTGATTGTAGTATGGAGGTTTGTTTTACTTTATTTATTTTAAACAGCACTGGCTTAAATTTGAAGTCACACTAAACTTTAGCACTGTGGGAATGTGTCATTTATTATTATACTGTATGAATACAGGACATATCTTTGGCCTACATTACATTCTGTTTTAATCACTGATTTAACATTCACTGAGGAAAAGGCCTAGAGCCATTGCATTTTCTCCTATTCAACTCTCTTGTATTAGTGTCACTTCATAGTTTGATGTTTAGTTTCTAATCCAAAAGCTTGTCCATTGAGATTCTTATTTCTGATCTCATGTCCACACTATGCCATCATTTACACATCTGAATGACTCCCATCCACAGTACTTGTCGTCTCCTCAACAAGTTTTTAGATAATCCATTTTAATTTGTTTGCATGGTGGTTTAGTTGGTCAAAGTGCCTGTATTGTAAACAGGAGATCTTGGGTTCAAGTCCTAGCAGTGCCTCTTCTACTGTGTGTCTCTGTTATGCTAGTTTTGACTCCCCTCTACATAAGGATCTCCATCCACACTAAATAAGAAAAGGCTTTCTTTGTTTTTCCCTAATAGTTGGCATGTAAAAAACATTATTTGGTCTAGATGATTTAATCCTTTAAATTGTATTTATACTGTTTTTAAAAAGCTATCACTTTGCTATGATGAAAGTAAAAATAACAACTTTTGTTAAAGTTTCCAGATACACCTTTTCAAAGGTGTTCATATGGTGCTGTGGCTTAGTTGGTCAAAGTGCCTGTCTAGTAAACAGGAGATCCTGGGTTCAAATCCCAGCAGTGCCTTTTCTACTATTCAACTTTCTTGTATTAGTGTTACTTCATAGTTTGAAGTTTAGTTCCTAATCCAAATGCTTGTCCATCGAGAAAACCTTGTGAAAACACCTCCTGTCCACATTGGTTGTTGTTTTGGAAACAACTTTTTTTGGTATATAAAAAGACATTTTTTGGTCTAGATTTTTCATTTTTTGTGAAGTGAAAATAAAAACTTTTTTGAATTTGCCAGACAATCTTTTTCAGTCATGCTTTAGTTTATTAAAGGGCCTCTGAATTACGAGTGATTCTGGGTTCAAATCCCAGCAGTGCCGTTCTTTTATACATGTTCTACTAATGTTAATGTTTATCTTTCTAACTGAAAAACATTTTCATATAGAGCCATTTTTTAAATAAAACTTTTTTTTTACTGCTTTGTTATCCAGTCCTTTAAAAGAAGTTTCCCTTTTGCAAAACAGACAAAATTCTGAGAGGAGAGACACCAAACATAAGTCACTACACAAAAGCACACAGAGCAACAATTCTAGATATCTCAAAAGAAATCCAAAGTTTAAAGAAAATCACTGTGTTTTTTACCCAGGGTCTATCATAATTTAGCTGAAACTGAGAACTGGTCTGCTGAAAACTTTTTGGATTTTAAGTCAGAACGCTGTTTAAATTTTGGTGTCTAATATGAAGGTAAAATATACAGTATGTGCATCTGGTGAGGTCATCATCATCACCAGTTATACATGCTGTTTTGTTCATTCAGCAGACATGGCATGTCCACTTATCTATCTTTGTAGTCGTATACCTAATATGATGTTTCTCATCCTGCACATGGTTTGCGATGTTGACAGGGTGAGGAGAAGGTTATTAGGGGTTTGTTCATTGGAACATTTAAAAGAAGTGTCAGGCAAGAAGGAGATGAAACTAAACAGTAATTCCTCTCTTGCCTTATGTTGAGGTCACTGAGTTCATTCTTAAGATGTTTACAGAGACTGAACAGGATTGTAACACTTGTTCTTTTTTCATTACAGTACATGAATGGAATGGAAATCATCAGACACTTAAATCTCTGTCTCTCTCTGCAGGAGCTACAGTCTGAAAAAGGGACAGTTGGAGAGGGACTATGCACAGGTAAGACTGTCTGGATTCTTGCTCAATGCAAACACAGAACTGATTGTGAATTGCTAGTAAAATCTGAAATGTTGGAGAATGTGAATGGGGGGAAAGCCCATACGAAATGGCCTTACCAGTGGAGAGATGAAGCTGTTTCATGTTTGTTGGACACTTATGGAAAAGCTTCCTTTCACACCAAGGTGGAGGGAACATGTCATAACTGAGCAGTTTGTGAGGAAATTGTGGGATTTGTCCATCGCACAAATGACGTTAATGTTGTAATTCTCATGTGCATGTGGCTCACAATAAGTTGAATCTGCGCATGCGTGGCAGTTAAGGAACTCAACAGTGTGTCGAATGGAACTGGATACATGTCACTTACAAACATGAATGTGAACCATGAAGATTGGTGTTGAGCAACAAGACCTGTAATGTGAATGTACTGTAAGTGCACTCAGCCCTTCCCATTCACATGCATTAGGGAAGTGCATTCACTCAAGGGGTTGCCTAAAACCAACTCATCATTGTGTGGTAAACATGTGGATTTGATTTACCTTTTTCTGCAGTGCAACCTGGCATCAACCAGCAAGGTTCTGCATTGGCAGTCACATTTAAGCACAAATTCCTGGTGGCTTACTTTGTAACACTGTATTTCTGCTGTTTACCAAGAGATCGTCATGACAAAAGACAATATAACAGCTAGTTTGGTAACAATAGTAGTTAGTAATTCTTTAATGCACTGTAGGTATTTTGGATAGGATTTAGTAGTTTATGCTGTTCTAAGAACCTTTTTTTTTTTTATTCCTTTGGCTCTATTGTTGTTTCACACTCCAGCCCAGCAGGTGGCGGTAATGGCTTAAGTTGGCTTTCAAACCACCAATAAACATCATAAGAAGAAGAGGGTAATTAGGAATCTAGCTGATAGCACAGCAAGGTTCAGAGAGTAGAAGAAAGGTGTGTGAACACAATAAAGAGGTAAATGTACCGTAAGTGCTTGGAATGAATTGTAAACTGCAACATATGTGTGGAATATGCCTGCTAAGATGAAGTAAGCTTACATGGAGGACAGGCTTATCAAACACATGACAGGCTTGAGGCCTACTGCTTGATGTAAGCATGAGCAAACTCACATGAGGACATACTATTGTTACAAACACTGGCACCCCACATGGATGTGTCCTCAGTCCCATCCTCTACACCCTGTTCACCCACGACTGTGTCGCCTCCCACAAAGACAACATCATCCTAAAGTTCGCGGACAACACCGCAGTGATAGGTTGCATCACTGGCGGGGAGGAAGCAGCCTACAGGAGGGAGGTGGCCAGTCTGGTTACATGGTGCAAGGACAATAATCTCAGCCTCAACACAGACAAGATGAAGGAGATGATAGTGGACATGAGGAAGGAGAGGAGATCTCATCGGCCACTGTTCATCCGGGGGCTCGAAGTGGAGAGGGTGAGCAGCTTCAAATACCTGGGCGTCCACATCAGTGAGGACCTCACTTGGACACTTAACACCACACACCTGGTCAAGAAGGCCTAACGACGGCTGTACTTCTTGAGGAGGCTGAGGAAGTTTGGCATGTCACCTAGGATCCTTTGCAACTTCTACAGCTGCATCACTGTCTGGTATGGCAGCACTACTGCTATTGACCGCAAGCGCCTGCAGAGAGTGGTAAAGACTGCGGAGAGGATCACCAGGACTCCACTCTCTTCTCAGCAGAGCATTTACCACCGCAGGGTGCGTAGGAAAGCTGCCTCCATCCTCAAAGATCCCACCCACCCCCAGCACGGACTGTTCGCCTCCCTACCCTCTGGCTGGAGGTTCAGAAGTGTGAAGTGTAGGACCTCCAGACTGAAAAACTCTTTCTTTCTGACTGCCATCAGACTCCTAAACAGCTGAGAAGGTTATTACCAGGAAATATGTCATGTACTGTCGACCTGTACTGTTTACATTCTCATTTTGCACATGCATAATTGCACATTGACTGTTGAGTGCTGCACATGCTGCTCCCATGCAGCATACATTCTCTGTTATATTTTTATATATTTTTATTACATTGCTGCATTTGCTGCTTAAAGTGCCTTAGATTTTATGTTACTTATTTATCTACTTTATATTTCATTTGTATTTTGTGGCATTCATGTGAACGGCAAAGTAAGAATTTCATTGTACAGGGAAACACGTTTCCTAACTGTGCATATGACAAATAAACACTTTGGCCTTGGAGTGAATGCCAACACATGGTGGATTCTGTTGCAATATAAAAGGAAGCAGAAGTCTGGCTAGTTATCTGGTGAGCTATCTGAAATGTTTGGTGAGTTATTTTAAATGTTTGTTGGTTTGAATAGCAGTTGAAATGTTTGCTAGTTTGGTAACATTTAGCCTGACTTAGTCTGAGTAGATGAGGGGTTGTGTTGGGTTTGTGGGTGCAGGCAAAGAGGGGGGTGGTTCTGGGATGCTGAAACACAGTGTTGAGCCTTCTCGGTGTTGTGGGCCCAACTCAACGAAACACCAGTTAGTGAGAGGCTGCACACCTGATGACCCTGTAGACTTTCCTTCACTCCTTCACCCATGCAGAACTTGTGTTGGTGATAATAGTTTTGTACTCATTGGGCCTGTTAGTAGTTTATTCTTCTTTAGTTTGACAGTCTTGATAAAACGGTGGCTGGAGAGTTGAGTGGACCTAGCTCTCAGAGGTGACTGCTAGGGTCCCAGCCACCGCCTAACCTGAGCAAATACAATGGGGATGCTGTGTCAAGCCACATATTTGCTCTTTGCTTGGGAGAGGATAGGATTCAGAGATGCACTGTGTTAAGGGTAGGTTAGGTCTGGAAAATGGTGCTTATTGTGAAGCTCTGAAGATTTATGACAGAATGGTGTGACAGCCCCTCTGGAAGCAGAAACTGTTGGATTTTTTTACTAACTAATAATCACAATAGATTCTTCATCAGACAAAGAAGAAAAAATACTTATAGAGTAAGACCTTTATAGTAATACTATGCTAATGTATGGTACAGCTGTTCTTAGTCTTTTCTTAATATTTTAAAGTTACTTCTAGTTTTTAAATAGCTTCTTGTTTTATTGTAGTTACTGTATGTAACCATATTTTATTGTTCACACTTAACTCGCCGTAATGTAACTTTTGCTCTGGCTCTAAATGATTTTCCCTGCAGGTATCACTGCTCCATCTTGCATCGCTTTGTTCATGATGCTGGTGATGTCGCCTCTAATTAACTCCACCTCTTTCACATGAATGTGCTCATTGACTGATAGGAAAACCGAGACTTAACAGAGCTACAGCAGTTGATAACCAGCTTTATAGTACTGGTTATCTGGGGAGACCAATGTTAGACTCGGTGAAGCCAGATAACCCCAAGAGATCCAGACTAAGTTGAACTCGCTTTGTGGTACAGACCTCTGGTCTTCATCAAGGAAAACACTGCCTGTTTATACTGCTTTGAAATGCTACTGTAGGCACATTTTTAAGATTTTGCTTTTTGTGACAATGAAATTTAATCACATTAAGGTGATGAAACAAATTTATGTTGAGCGTCTGTGCTGTTTCATGAGCCATATCATCAGTGATCAGTCCTGAGGGAAGATATTTACAAGTTTTTATTTTCAACCATGGTGAGCATGATTGACTGCTTCCTTTCCCTGGAATTATTTTCACCCATAAGACAGCCACTGTGTAGTGTGCTGCAGATTTGTCAGGACACAAAACCAAAATACATTTCCTAGCAGAAGGCTGTATCAGCACGTTTCTCTTGCTAAGCATTAGCTGAATAGTGCCTGCCCTGACACTGTGAAAGGCACTGTATTTGGATGCTGCACAACCTAAGCCCCCCTCACATGCACATTCTCACACACACACATTTGTACACTCTCAGATGCAAACTCCTCCTCTGACTTAATGAAAAACATTCAAAAATATTACCCATTCAGCTCTTAACTACATATTAACAAATAATCAGTCTATGCAGCTGTCCACACGAACAACCCCTGTTTTGCAGCCTGAATATCCTCATTGCACATAGACATGAGAATGAGATGGAGAGAGTAAAGACTGGAAGAGGGAGGAGAGAAAAGTGCTTGTGCAGGTGTATATTCATTTGCATGTGGTTTGAATGATTAAATGTGAGTGTCCTGTGGTCAGCCTCTCCAGTTTCAGACACTCATTATCTCCCCCTTTCCCTCACCACTGTCTTGTTCACCTTAGAAATAGAGGTTGCTTAGCAACAACCCCCCACTCCGAAGGACAATGGTTTCTCTCATAATTGTAGGTGTGCACATGTATGTGTATTAATGTGTGGGAATGTCGGAGTACAGTGGTTTCTTATACAGATGAATGGGAAATTGTTTCGTCGTCTGATTAAAAACTGATTCTTTGCCTCTCTTTATCACAAGAGTATTTTATTATGGCACATCTGCCCTTGCTTTGTATATTTGTATCTGTAGACACTCAGGTAGTCGACCACTGGCGGTTACTCAGGGAAATTCCCTTCACTCATTGGGCCCCTTTTGGTGACAGGCAGAAATCCAGCCAATCAGCTGGTCCAATAGTGAGAGGAAGAGGGGAGTTGGAAGGAGGGTGCAAGCTAGGAGAGACAGACAGCAAGGCAGGGAAAGGCATAGAGATGAGCATGTAACAAAATAGAGAAAAAGATCGGAGGGGTGGTGTAGAGAGGACAACAGCGACAAAGGAAAGTGAAGACGCTGCCATTTAACCTTTGTCCTTTCACTGGGGTCAGCTGCAATTACCAGCCGTCAGTTAAAAGCTCTGTGGCCTGTGTGTGTGTGTGTGTGTGTGTGTGTGTGTGTGTGTGTGTGTGTGTTAGCCATCAGTCCCCTCCCACAGTCAACATTACTAGAATAGTTTTATGCTGGGGTCACACTTCTCTGTACTGCCCAAAAAGGCTGACCTGCTATGGCTGTCATCATGTGCCATGTCCCTGTGAACAGCCATACTACACTATTGCATGTAAATTAGCCTTAACATTATACTGTAGGTGTTTTTCATGGTCTGCAAGTTCTTGAAATAGTGAATTCTTAAGTTAAACCTTAACATTAGATCATTTGAAAATATGAAATGCTCACTAATTTTCTTCTCTGTGTTCCTTTTTCCCTTTCATGTTTTATATATAGACATAGTGTACATACAGCTATCTTGTTAATAATGCATGTATTACTCATGTGTCTGATATGGCCCCAGTGTTTGATCTGCAGAGATTTTTACATGGTTTGATTGGAACATGGGAAATGACAATTTCTCTGATCTCCATGTTGTCTTCTTTTTGCTTTTTTTTTTTGGATAAAAACAGTTTATCTTTGTCTTCCTCCTCTTCCATTCACACTTCTCTCATTTATCCTCTAACTTTACCACTGCTTACTCTGCAAATGTGGATGTCAAGGATAGCTCAACACATAAATGAGGCAGAGAGCTTCAAGGTGGAGAAGTGCAGACAGGAAGAGGCGGGAGAGAAAAATCGAGTATATTGATCTTGGAGGAAGTCGATAAAGTAAGAGGTTTGAAAAGGCAACGTACACAAAGACAGGAAGTAAGGGAGATAGCAGAGAGAAAGTGATGGAGCCAGAGACAGGAGAAGAGTGAGAGGAAGTGAAAGATATCAAGGTCATAGTTGGGTCGTTTGGTGGAATGTGGAAAGTGACGAATGGATGGAAGAGGATGAATGAAAAAAAGCGACGTTCACTAATAAATTGAGATTTTAACAATGTCCTTAACTGCCATCCCTTCTTTGTTTCTTCATTTCCTTTTTATCTCTAATACAGCACCTCTCAATTAAGTTTGCTCTGAAGTAACCATCAGTTGCTGTTGTTTGGACCTGCCTGTGGAAAATAAAAAAAGTTAATAGTAAATGTCATCCTGCAAAAAAAAAAGCTATTTAGGGTACAAGTGAATTCTATTATGTCTTCTGACCTGTAAAATAATAGTGTCTCCTGTGGACAATGCCAGAATGCAACTGCAGCCACACAAATTAACTGACAGAGACCACTTTTCAGTGATTGAACATACACTAATTGCAGGCATACAACACACACAATATTTAAACACTCTTTGTCTGTCACCTCTTTCTCTCTCTCTCATACACACATACACACTGGTCTCCCCAGGATATCCTGCTGTCTGTATGCCTCTCTGATCACAAAAACAGGATGTGTGGGTGTGTGACTGTGCTTGTTTAACAGTATGTGTGTATGTATTAAAAGGAGCAGTTCCACTGTACCCAGACCGCTCGGGAAGGGCAGAGGGGTTGCCGTAGCAACATGTTCTTCGGGTTGTTGTCAGGTGATGATGGCTTAGAAAGCAGGATGTCCCAGGAGATAAGATGTCCCACAGAAAATTAAAAACAAAGGGGCTGAAAAGAGGGAAAGGTAGAGGTGGGCAGTGAGGGGACAACCTTTGAAGGCCAGCAGCACCTAAGAGAAGCTGTCACACATACATAAATGTGCTTCTCAACCTTCAGTTACTGCCAAGTTCAGCTGACATTGTCCTTGCTCAGAAAATAGACCTGTCACCATAGATTCATCTAAGAGGCTTTGAGTTGTTTGCTAGCATTAAAAATGGTTTGGAGTCAGAAAATCACTTGCACTGCTTTTTTGTTTTAGCTTGAGAAGATGCAAATAAAGACTAGGTTCACATTTTATTTTCCAAGTCTTCAATATCCACATTCCCATATATATAGACTGAGATACCAGTTTTTACTGATCATGGTCATTGTTTAGGTTTATCCTATCCATACTGGCTATGCAGGGGTTCTTTCTTAAGACTGCTGCTGGAAATTTAGTGTCATCAGTTCTTCGTATCAACAAACCAGCTTATGGTGGAAACATCATTTGTACTTTCTTTTGCTGATTTTCTTGAAGTTTTGTTAAATTTTAATACAATTCGGTTTTATTTGTTTTTTTTTATGTTTCTTGGGCTTGCTTTTGTATTTTATCTCTTTTTTGCAAAACCCTATGGAGTTTAGAGTATAAAGTTTATTACGTTTGTACTATGTTTTATATTTTTTGTGAACTTTTTGAGTCGGCTTCGGGGGACTCTTTAAGATGCACCTCCATTGTGAACTCTTGGGATCAGCTGCTAGCCCTCAGCCGTGGGAATAGGAATCTCCGGCTTCTTTATGCGGGGAAGCCGGAGCTTCCCATGAAGATACAAAGGAAAAGGAGAAGCTGTAGAGCTGGCGTTAAGCTCCAGGAAAGGAAACACAGAGGTATAAGGCATGTGTACCATCCATTGTTATGGGACATGTCCGTTCCCTCCCCAACAAGATGGACGAGCTAGCGGCACTTATGAGGCTGCAGCGGGTGTACAGGGAGAGCAGTCTCTTGTGCTTCACTGAGTCGTGGCTGAATCAGGACATTTCGGATTCTGTGGTCTCCCTGGACGGATTTACATTAGTTTGTGCGGACTGGAGTGTGGCAGAGAGTGGTAAGAGGAAGGGAGTGGGGCTGGTGGTGTTTGTGAATAACAGATGGTGTAATCCTGGGCACATCACTGTTAAGGAAACAATTCTGTAGCAGGGACATTGAGTTATTAGCATTTAGCGTACGGCCGTATTACATTCCGTGGGAGTTCTCACATGTGGTGGTGGTGACTGTTTACATTCCTCCCTCAGCCGATACTGCTGCTGCATGTGAGCGCGTGCACAGTACTGTGTCTCAGCTACAGATGCAACATCCACAGGATCTAATTCTCATTTCTGTGGATTTTAACCATGCCTCCCTCCCCTTCTCTGCCACCCTCCCCAACTTTATTCTGTTTGTTAATTGCCACAGAAGGGATAATAAAACTCTGGACTTACTGTATGCAAATGCCAGGAAGGCATATACTTCCACCCCTCTTCCCCCTCTTTGACGTTTTGACCATAATTTTGTTCACCTGCTTCCTGCATACACTCTGGTGGTGAAAAAGGTGTCACCACAGGTCAGAGTGGTGAAGGTTTGGATGGAGGAGGCTAGTGAGCAGCTGAGGGATTGTTTTTACTTCACGGACTGGGACATCCTCTGCAGTCCTCATGAGGAGGACATTGATAGCCTTACACACTGTATCTCGGAGTACATAAATTTCTGTGTTGAGAATACTGTGCCAGCCAGGAGAGTACGGTGTTTTCCTAACAACAGGCCATGGGTGAGCCCTGAGTTGAAGGCATTGTTGAATGAGAAAAAGAGGGCTTTTCTCGGGGAGCAGGGAGGAACTGAGTAGAGTGCAGCAGGAAGTGAAGTATAAGATCCGGAGATGCAAGGTTGGGTACAGGAAGAAGCTGGAGAGGAGTATGGAGAAGAATAATGTACACGAGGTGTGGAGAGGATTGAAATATATCTCGGGCCATGGTGAAGGTGGGGATGGGTTTGGGAGACCGGGCCTGGGCGAATGAATTGAATGTACATGAGGAGGACATTGATAGCCTTACACACTGTATCTCGGAGTACATAAATTTCTGTGTTGAGAATACTGTGCCAGCCAGGAGAGTACGGTGTTTTCCTAACAACAGGCCATGGGTGAGCCCTGAGTTGAAGGCATTGTTGAATGAGAAAAAGAGGGCTTTCTTCTCAGGGAACAGGGAGGAACTGAGTAGAGTCAGGAATTGAAGTATAAGATCCGGAGATGCAAGGTTGGGTACAGGAAGAAGCTGGAGAGGAGTATGGAGAAGAATAATGTACACGAGGTGTGGAGAGGATTGAAATATATCTCGGGCCATGGTGAAGGTGGGGATGGGTTTGGGAGACCGGGCCTGGGCGAATGAATTGAATGTTTTTTAATAGATTTGATTCTGCCCAGTCCCCTCTACACACCTCTCTAGGCCAGTTGTCTCCTCCCAGCAGCAGCTGTTTATACCTCAGCTATACCTTGCCTCTCCTCCCACTGTCACCAAGGGCTTTAAACAGCCCACAGCCCTGGACCAGTCACCGCCCACCCGTTCCCTCTGCCTCACTGTGGACCAGGTTAGGTGGGAGCTAAGGAAGATTAAGGCCACAGGCCCTGACCATATTAGTTCCAGGCTCTTCAGGGAGTGTGATGACCAGCTTAGTGAAGTGGTTCTGTACATGACAGAGACAGGAAGAGACTTAAGTCTGTACATGTCTTAAGAGAGTCCCAGTTCTGTGGAAGATTTCTTGTGGGGTTCCGGTTCCCAAAATACCACTACAGACCTGTTGCCTTAACCTCCAACCTGATGAAGACCATGTAGATGATCGTCCTTGGTCACCTCCCTGCCCAAGTGAGCTCAGAGCTTGATCTGTTGCAGTTTGCATATCGACCTGGCATTGGGGCGGATGACGCCATCATCTATATGTTGCATCGAGCTTTATCTCACCCAGAGTCCCCTAGGAGTACTGTGAGGGTCATGTTTTTTGACTTCTACAGTGCTTTCAACACCATTCAGCCGTCACTGCTGAGGGGAAAGCTGGAGGGAGCAGGTATGGATCAACATCTGGTTGCATGGACCATCAACTACCTCACAGACAGACCACAGTTCGTAAGGCTGTGTGACTGTGTGTGGGATGTGGTTGCTTGTAGCACGGGGCCCCCCATGGTGCTTTCCCCCTTCCTGTTCACCTTTTACATGTCTGACTTCAAGTACAACTCCCACTACTGTCGTCTGCAAAAGTTCTCTGATGACACCGCCGTTGTTTTGTATCGCGGGGGGGTTATTACTGACTTTGTGGAGTGGTGTGGAAAAAATCATCTGGTATTGAACGCCAGTAAGACAAAGGAAATGGTGATTGATCATTGGCTGAAATTATTACCAGTCACGCCGGTGAGTTTTCAGGGCTCAGACATTGAGATTGTGGACACCTTCAAATATCTGGGTGTCCACCTCAATAATAAACTGGACTGGTCTAACAATACGGATGCCCTGTATAAGAAGGGACAGAGCCGCCTCCATTTGCTGAGGAGACCGAGGTCCTTCGGGGTGTGCAGAGCACTCCTTCAGACATTTTGTGATACTGTAGTGGCCTCTGTAGTCCTCTACGCTGTGGTGTGCTGGGCGGGAGGTAGCACGGACAGAGACAGGAAGAGACTTAAGTTGGTTAAGACTAACACTGTGAACTATTGTAAGAGAGTAAAAATCAGCAAGGAGCTTTCTGGTGTGGCAAGCTGTCAAATCAGTTCTCCTGTCAGTCCACCAGCTGCTGTCAGTCAGTGTCCTCACTTAACCCTCTCCCCCAAGAAACATACACAAACATACATGCAAATGATCTGTCTTTACGCAGCAGCAAGGTAATTAAATCCCAGGCACTTCTGTTGCAGTTTTATTGTTGTGCGTCTCTTTAGCTCTCTTTCCTTTCTCTTCACATATACACACACTTTCTTTCACCAACACCATCCACACCTTCTCCACCCTTGTGAAGTTGACTATTCTTGAAGCAAACTTGTTTCCTTATGCATTGGACAGCGCAGTTTTGCTGCCACGAGTTGTCTGTGTGACTATATGTGTGTATCAACTTTTTTTGGTATTTTTCTGGCACTTATGCCCCTTAAGTTTATGTAACTGAAGCTGGCACTGGGTCGCTGGGGCAGATCTAGAAAATTTTGGACAGGGTGGCCAGGCTGGGGCATGAACTCAGAAGGGCGGCACATTTGAAATATATGTAAAATGTAAATGAAACCCCTAGTTTCATGAAACAATACATTACTGACAATCATATTGTTTATTATATGTAAGCTAACTTTGGCTGCCCTTCTTATTTATTCCCAGCCCGGGACGTCGCTGCTGTACAGTGGTTGCCCCCCACTGATGTGAATCGAGCCAAGTACAGTACTCCACAACAACCCAATTGGAGAAATGAATGTAAATATCATGCTAGATCAGTGTTCAGAGGGCAGACCTGCAGGGGGGTGGGGGGTGTATCTTTTTAGCCTGTCTTCCTCTGCTTGCTGGTGTGTGGAACTGTCCTGGCCACTGCTTCCAGGCTCAGGTTCACTAGGGGTATGTTTAGTGATGGCATTGAAAGGTAACGCACAATAGAAAATGGCTGATATTTTGGCCTGGGTTTCCATCAGCACTCTGCTGGCTCATGTCAGCTTTGATGTTGCACTGAACTATGGCAAGCCATCAAGCTCAGCAAGTGTGTGTTGGCATACGAGTGCGTTAACATGTTCAGTGGAGTTTCAGTACGATTGGCTGAAAATACATGGGTCAACCTCGCTTTGATGTATGGTGGTTACTTCTGCCTGCATCACTGCATTTTCCTTAAATGTAGGGTCTAACGAATGTATATACTATGGTCACATGGATTCTGTACTGGCTCCTGTAGACTTGTTTCCATGGTTACACTGAGGTACCTAGCAATATGACTTAGTAGTGAGAGAACGAGAGAGAGAGAGAGAGAGAGAGCTATAATGTGTTAAGGCATCTAGAACGTGTTAATTATTGTACATGTTAATGTGTGCTTACGTTTTTGTATGTGTTAACACGCACGCCCACTAAGCATGATGGCTTGTCATACTGAACGTATGTTTCCAACTTTGGTTACTGTCAATCAAACTTGATCCTTGTCTTAACTGTAAGCCTGGGTAAGCCATGCCCTTGGTAGACACATGAGAGAATAGCAGTCATGGTGCATTATGAGACATTTCTGCTTTGTGCATTTCTGTTTTTTTTGGGGGTGGGGAGGTTGTGTTGGCGGGGTGGCCAAATGGTAGGGGAAATGCTGTGCATGCGTGATATGAAATAAAGTAAATTTGAACAGTATCAGTTATAAAGCACCAGTAAAATGTTATTTGTATTTAACGCAACAATTTGTCATTGTTTTCATCACATTTTAACTCTGGTAGGGATGGCCCTTCAGATTCTGGCCACCCCCTTGGCTCCAACTATGGATAAGAGCCACAGAAAATTGTTGGGATAAAATTAACTTGTGAATTGCTTCATTTTTGTACATTTTTCTGCTGTATGTATGCATAAATAGTGGATCAATATACATTTTTTTTTACAACATACTGTTCTATGTTAACATTTTCAGACATGATTACTGAAGATCTGTATATTTTTATTGGCACCCGTGGTGTTTTTCTTGTATTTTGGCTTTGTACTTTGTTAAATTGACAAAATGATAAATCAGACTTAGTTAGGGTAAGGACAGTTGAATACAAAGACAAAAATGATTCCAAAGAAAAACAGCAAAAATGACATGATATCAGTCAAAGTAGTACTGCTCTTTGCACTTAATTTAATGTAACAAAATCTGTGCTCGATTAGCTGCCAATTCGCGAACACTGCAGAGGTCATTTGGAGTCTTTTTCTTTTAGAAAAAACCTGGCTCTCCCCTTCTCACAGAGGATTAGCTGGTGGGTGCCACTGTATCTTCTGATCTATGAAGCAAGCGGAACCCAAGAACTCATAGATTTTATTTATTTATTTTTTGGCCTCATTCACCATCTGTGAAAGGTAAAAGGGGCAAGATGTGAGAGAGACAGAGGGTGAGTTGAAAACAAAGACAACAGCCCATGAAAAGAGTAATGTTAGAGATGGAGGATGACACCTGGAGAAGGACATAAGACAAAGACTTGGTAATCGGGGGAAAGAGGAGAAGACAGAGCTGAGACCAGATTGCAGATCTATATGAAAGAGTGAGGGGAAAAATGTGGCTTGAGGGAATCGTGTATCAGTGTGTCCCTAAGCTCTGTTTGTCCTGATTAGGTTGTAGTGTTGGTGTTCTAGTTTGGGAACAACCGTTTTATTAATGAGGACTTGCTTTCCTGCTCACACACTCACCCATAGCTACACAGGCACACAAGGGGAGAGTATCTGCAAGTGGCCACACACTGACACAGTGACCTAGTCCACAAGATGTAGGTTACACTTTCTTGCAGCCTTCGGGTTTCTGCTCGTACACACAGCAGCTGACTGTTGCTGACACAGAGCTACTCTATTTTATAGTGTCACTGTTTACTGAGTGCAAAACCAAAGATTTGGCTGTAGACAAATAGAAATAAGTCTGCTCTTTGTAATAAAGAAAATGTTTGAATCAATGAAACTTCACTGTTTCTTATTTTCTTACATACCATTATCAGTCAATTGCAAATGTATTCCAGTCAAGTAAAACATTTTAATGTGCTGTATATCCCATGAATTTCAAACATTTCATTTGAATAGAGTACAAATAAGTAGAAACAGAATCAAAAACACGTTCTCATTTGAACTGGATTTGTGTTTTCCGATTGCATCTAAAGCATTTCCTCTACAGATCTGACAGTGATTGACTATTCAAAAACAGGAGATACTTAATTCATTTGTACTATTTTAGGCTTTGCAGAAGTTGGCGAGTCAATACCTAAAGAGAGACTGGCCTGGAATCAACCCTGATGACCAGAGAACAGACTACAGGTAGGCTTGTGCCCATACAGCCATATTTTCCTTAAAGCTACAGTAAAAGCTCAAATTTGCTTCACTTCACTACTGCTGTGCTCTGCACCCTCTCCAAATTGCTTGCACCTACAGCCAGCTGCACCAGGCAGATGAAAGCCAAATCTGTGCTTGGCTAGATTTATCTAGAATGCTAGGAGAAAAACTGAATGGTATACAACACAATCATGAGTCATTATTTACTGTAACATAGACTCTGAAATAGAAAACCCCAAGCTGGGAAAAATGTATTATGAAAACCAGAATTGAAAGAATTGGCTCTTAGTGTAGGTTCAAGCAACTACGGCAGCAAGTCCTTGCTCCATCTAGTGCATGGAGATGCAGTTACTTAGTCCTACAGTAGTAAGCATCTGCAAGAAAACTTTTTTCTAATTTATTGCTTTTGAGAGTATGACTTATAGAACAGCAACTGACCAGTGTTGTGCTGCTTCTGTCTGCCAAGGAACGTGTACGCAGTATGGAGGTCCTACTTAGAAGGTACAGTGCAGGTGAGCCAGTCCAGGCTCAATGTATGTGACAACTACAAGAGTCAAGTATCAGATCCTGCTAAGACTGTTAGACTCTACAAGGAGCAGCAACTCAAAAAGGTGAGTGGATGTGCAGAAACAGGGTTAGTTTTATAGTTTCCTGAAGCAGTCTGTGCTCTTTATCCCTCTATGTAGAGTCCTTTTATGTGCTCACACTGAGTTAACGTGACTCACGCCGGCCTCCTCTTTCTTTGCCTGTTTTCCTATCTCCCTTCACAGACGATAGATCAGTTGAGCGGCATTCAGGCTGAGCTGCAGGAGTCAGTGAAGGAGTTGGCCAAAGCCAAGAAAAAATACTACGATTGTGAGCAGGTTGCCCACGCTGTACGAGAGAAGACTGACATAGAGGCCAAGTGAGTTCACCATGGCGCTGTGCACACGTGTGTGTGTGTGTGTGTCAGTGTCAGAGATATGATTGCACAGATGGTCTCCACTGACAGAAAGAAGAGCATCAAGAAAGGAAAGTTGGCTAACCTCACAGTGTGTGTGTGTGTGTGTGTGTGTGTGTGTGTGTGTGTGAAAGAGGGAGAACATTAAGGCTTAAAGAAGCGATCACTTATGGTTGTGTTTATGAGAGAGAGTCAGACAGACACCACAAGTATGAGAATCTAGTTTGGTATGAATCCAACAAATAAACTAAACCTAAATTGTGTCTGTAGATATTTAAGATGCATGTTTTCTAATAGTTATAATAGCTCTTCCAGATTTTAAATGTTTTCTTTGTTGCTTTCGAGATAGATTAAAATATATACATGACACTAGTGTTTGTCTTTTGTGTTTTCTAAAATTGTAAGCCTAAGAGGCTGATCAGTGTTGTTTTCCTCTCAGCCCTAGGTAGCAGTAGCTATGGTGACATTTTCACTTCACTGAATTCTCGGCTCCTGTTAGCGCCTGCATCGATTGCCTAGTCTTTTTCTGTTCTGTATCACTCTGTAGAAAGCCACAGAAATTACTGCATTGCCTCTGTGCCATTATGCGAAAGTGTGTGTTTGGGTAAAAGGAACACACAGGAAGAAATTGGTGTGAATGCAGAGACACAGATTTACTTCCTAACATTACTCAATGCATTAAGCAGGGTAACATAGGTAGACACAAATCACACATACTATATAGGCAAGTGGCACACATGATCACACAGCCTAATGTGTTTTGCGTGTGTGTGGGTGGGGGGGTAATGGATCTGTTTTTATGCATGTTTGTGCAGTAGAACAACAAAGCAGACCACACACATCCACACAACCTCACTATATCATTTTCTCTAGCCAGTCTTTCTGATGTCACCACTGATATAAATCATAATGGCTGGATCAGATTGTGATTTATTGCTTTTAAGCCCCAGCCTATTCAGGATCAATTTATGATGACTGCTCTGAAAAGATCAGAGTTACGATGTCATAGTAAGGCCTGGATCTGTTTCTCTTTTCTACTTTACCTTGTTACTGTTATGTTTAATTAAATATATCAATGTGAGTGAATAGAATGTCAAGCATCTTTTTTTTTTTCAGGTCTAAACTGGGTCTTTTTCAGTCAAGAATTAGTTTACAGAAAGCAAGTGTAAAGGTAAGAAGGCTCACGCACAACAACACAGAGCTTTCAAGCAGACTCTTTTAAACCAGGATACAAAAACAAAATTGTTGGACTTTGTCTCTCTAATGAGCCCCGACTGTAAAAAGAGACTGATGTACTTCACTTAAAGCTTAAGAGCTCCACTCTCTTACTGTAATGAGCTATTGCGATATCATCTGTCTCACTTTCATTTCAGTTGAAAGCTAAGAGAAGTGACTGTAACTCCAAGGCAACACATGCCAGGAATGACTACTTGCTCACGCTAGCTGCTGCCAACGCTCACCATGACCGCTACTACCATACAGATCTACTGCACTGCATTCAGGTATTTGCAGAAAGACTTGAAAGTGAACAGAGGAGCTCAAATGTTTAAAATTATACTTGTTACATTTCAGTTAATAAAAATATAATAGGCAGTTGCTATCAACCTCAAGCCCCTGAATCGAAGTCACATTGTGGCAAGTATCGGCAAACATCAGATCACTAGCAAAGAGAATTGATATAGGATCGTACTGTGATGAGAGCGGAGATTTTCACCCCTAGACAATACCCAGAGGGATTCACCAGAAATTGTGTCATGTTTTCTGGTCTCCAAATTAGTTGGGAGCTACTCTGGAAAGCTCAATGTAAGATGTCTCTCTTTTTTTCAGCACCCAAAGTTAAACTCTCATTCAGGATCAGTGAATTGAATTTTACTCAACACCAGAACTGTAAAAATGATATGTGGAGTACTGCCTTAATCTGGCAATAATCTCTTTATTAGTCAGTCGGGGAGACGAGCACATTAGAACACATGGAGGTGGTTTATCACCTGTAGTCCTGCTGTTTTTATTTGTATGTCTAACCACAAAGTAAGCCGTGTACACTAGTTTAAAACTTTTAACGTTCATCTCCCTAATATCTCTCATTCTCTGTCTCAGTTGTAGATGTCTGATTCTATCATGGCTTTTTTTCCCACTTCATGTGTTTCTCTTTTACTCCTGTTCTGTCTTCAGATGGTTCCTGATCTTTGTTTCCTTCTCCCACACATACTCTGCCTCAGGCCAGTGTGAGCATCTATATTATGAGGCCATTCTGAATAATAGATCCTTTGGTCCTTGTGACAAAAGGACAGGACTGCAGGGAAATATTCACATAGACAGAAACATGTATGCAAACTCACAAAGACAACGGGGGACATTGCTAGAGGGAAGCAATCTGCTCCTCCTCTCTCCCTCCTCTGCTGTTTTTATTTGCGGTGTTTACAGATTCTGACCTGAAAGTCGTTGATAACAACACTCCCAACAGAGGGACTGAAATCTGCATCACAAGAAATTCTGCATTCTTTTCATAGTTTGAGATATTTTTGCACCTTTGAGGTGCAAACACAACATCAGAATATGCCCCAACAGCAAAAATTCAACCTAGATATAGTAAGTGCAGTATATGGCTTCTATTTTCAATAGTATTTATGACCGTCCTATGAAATCTGTGCTCTTAGTGCATTACCATGAGCATTATTCATTGGGTATCACTCTGAAAGGATAGTTTGGAATATCATATAGTGGGGATGTGTGGCCACCATTCAGAAATGTTAGACAGCTAATTCTGCAGCACTGAAAAAAATCAAGTTGCTTCAGTTAGATCAGTACTTTTTCTCTCCTTAATGTTACACCAGACAGGAGGATAATCAACTGTATGTGTAAAGATGGCTGAAAGATAATAGGACCTGCTTTCTTGGGATGATGGATGAGGATGCTTGTAATTGAAAGCCTTGATTAGCGCTGACGTTCACTTTATAAATACTACCCGTGCTGAGTTCTGCACTAGGCTGCAGCAGTAACACATCTTGTAGTGAGCGCTACTGTCCTTGTCAATGCGACAGCTGTAGTGAAAGGGCAGAGGAGGACATGGACTGCTCCACATCTCCCTCTGCTGTCAGCAGCCAATGCTGTTATTACTATCTTTTAAATACCCTGTTACACACACACGCACATTTAGGCGTACACCTCTGCCACCCTGTCTGGTGAACTGTGCTGTACTTATCGTTCAAGCTGATGCGGTCATTCAACCCAAACACGCACACCCACTGACCGTGATATGAGGACGGGGCTTTTTCTGGAAGCTGACTCACTGTTATTTCAACACTACCGTAGATGGATGAAAAGAGGAGGAGAGGAAAAGAAGGGGGGGAGGAAATGAGCTGAAAGATGAGGGAACATTTAGAGTAAAGGCAGCCAAAAACCCACCCGTAATGACATAACTTCTGTGTCAATACCCCATAGTTCTTTTTAAGTCTTTATGCGTGCATAAGTGTATACATGCTGCAATTTTAGGGGTTTGTGCATATTTAAAAAAGCATGTTTTGTGTTTATCTGTATAAGAACAACACTAAGTGCTACTTTGAGAGAGTAAAACACATCCTTGTTGAGAGTTAGTGTTTGTAAAGTACTTTGACCTGAGGAGTGTATGCGTATTTGAGAACTGGTGTGTGCTTGTGTCTGCTGACTGTGTTTTGTTGAATTGGAATCTGAACCCCTTCACCTTCCCTTGCAGCTGTGAGAATGCTGTCCAAAGAACACTTCTCTCTCTCACACACACACACACGCACAAACACACACACACACGTATCACTTTTTTTCTTTGCTCTCAACCACTAATACCTTTTATGCCTTTTCAAGCGCTCACTCTTCCCCTCTTACGTCCTCTCCATTAGCCTCTTTCTCCCCATGTTTCTCTGCTATCTGTCTGATCTGTCTGTTTGGCAGTCTGGGCTACAGCTTGGCAGCACTACCCCAGCTCCCCATAGAAATGCTCTTTATTTGGACTGCATATTTCATTAAAATGTCTTTATATTGGCGCATTGGAACCTCTAATGATAAGCTGTGAAATAAAAACATCTACTCGGTTTCTGTCTTTCCTTTGACTTTCTGCCATTTCCATCTCTTGCCTCTCGCTCTTTGTCTCACTTTCTTTCTCTTCTCCCTTTTTTTTTCTTTCTTGGTTCAGTTTAATTCATAAAAGTCTGTGTTCTCCGATGCACCATATGGCAGCATACCATGCCCCGCATTTAGAAATGTTTTTTCTGGCGTGGCATCGTTTGTGTGTAATAGATCAACTTTTAACATGGTTCAACAGATCTTTATTTCTGTTGGACTTTTATTTAAACACCCGCCCAAGTGTTTTCAATTACTCTGCTGATTAGACCTCGTAAAAGCCGGGTGGAGCTGTGCTTGAAGTCACATGATGTCACAAAAATATGGACCAATCAAATGAAAACAATTTGTTCCACTCTAACAGGTACAGCAGAGGTAATTAGAAGGAAAGGAATCTGTCAATCAGTCAGTGCCCACCTACACTTTGGAGAAGTCCTTTCTTCAACGCATGGGCCTTAAGGCAGATACTATAATGCATCTCTCTAGTGTTACTGCCGATGCTTGCGATTTAAGTGGTTTTAAATTGATGTCATTATGTAAAGATTGGGCAGTTTGCTAAATGAGGCATGAACACTATAAATCTTCCCTGTTTTCATTTTAACATTATGTTTGATGCAATTCTTTAAGCATATTTATGACCATGTAAACATAAACTTGAATAAGGATTCACTCATGCTATGCCTTTAGGAGAAACACTGTTGAAATTCTACTCGTCCCACCAAATTAAACAAGCTGTGAGAATTTTATAGCTTACACAACCCTAAAGGTGAAATGTTCCCCCAGGCTCAAAAACAACAGGAACAGGAAGGACCCAGGCATTGTTATGGTCAGACTCCCAGTTCAAAAAACTGCAGAAGTTAAATGGTTGCTGGAAGTTTGATAACATGAAAAATGGTCTAGTGTGCCTGTTGGTGTGGCGGTGATAAACTCAGTGGCCCATCACGTCTCAATGAATGAACAAGTAAACTACTGAAGCATTTGTAGTAACTGGTTTTATTCATCTACTCTTTGAGCCTCTCTTTCTTGTTATCTTCTCCTAGTTCCCTTGGACTCATCACTTAATTATTAAGGATCATGGAATTACATTGAATTCATCCTTTCTTCACTGTGACGCCCAGTTCTTTCTCTCTCTCTCTCTCTCTCTCTCTCTTTCTGTCCTCTAGGCCTTGGATGGCAGGATCTACGAGCACGTGAAAGACTACCTAGTAGCCCTGTGTCGTACGGAGCTAGAGGCCTCCCAAGCTACACACAACACCTTCCAGTTCCTGTTGGACAAGTCCACCAGGGTGAGTCAGATGTGGTGAGAGACACAGAGCCTCTGTGCTCATTTACTACTGGTATAAATGCAGTGTTTTTGCTCTCAGAATATAAACTGTGGGGAATAGCCATCAATCTTCTTGACATCCTAGCATGATCAAAGTGCGTAGTTTGCAAAAAGCAATTTATTGTATGTACCATATTGACACCTTGACATTTTGAGTTCATTTCTTACTACTAGGTACTATTATTCTTGCATTACATAGAAGGTGACGTGTGCCTAGGATTGGGGTTTGGAGGCATTGCTTACAGAAAGTATTTTATTAAAAGCAGTTTACTGAGAAATGTGGAAATGATAACAAGGACACCAAAAGTGAAATAAAACAACAAAAAAAGGGGATGTCTTATTATATATTTGTAATATGGTTAGTGCACCTGCTGTGTATTTGATATTTTCTGCCTGTGTGTGTATGTTTGCTTAAAGCTTGTGGTCTACTCCAAATGAAAGTAGAACCATTTTAAAAGGATAAAATGATGGATTTTACCAAAACCCCACACTGGTTTTCATCAGCAGGCTAGCTAGCAGAAGTGCTGAGCTCAGTGCTTCACAGTACACCATCACCTGCAGCTTGCATCCTGCAGCTTGCATGGGTGTGCCCAGGGGGTGGGCCTGGCCACCCCGAGAAGCTGATTGGCTACCACTGTAAGAGTCAAAATGTGATGATTGTCACTATTCATAAATAAAAACAGTGACAAATTGTTTTCTTAAATACAACTAACATTTTTCTGGTGCTTTATAATTGATATTGGTCAAATAATTTCAAATTAAAATTTGCCATATTTTATGCCATGCATGCAGCATGATGTTTGCAGTCATTTCTTCCGCTGTATTGTTAGTACTAGGCATGATTCACCTCGGGGCAGTAGCCATGTCCTTGGCTGGGAGTAAATGAGGAGCACAGCCAAAGTTAGCTAAAAAGCACTGTGTGTCTCATTTTTGCACAAAATAAATAAGATATGGTATATTAGTTCATAGAACTAGGGGTTCAGTTTACTTTTTACATGTCTTTTAAATGTGCTACCCCTTTCTGAGTCTGTGCTCTAGCCTGGCCGCCCCACACAAAACTTTCTACATGTGCTTCTAGTAGCTCGTCTTCAGTGTTATAGCTCAGTCTAGTACTTGGAGTTCTATTACTTTTTGCATTTTAAATCTAAAGGAACATAAATTCTAGCCCTAATTGCAAGCTCACTGACCTGATATGGATGCCACACTCAAAATATCAAAACCAAAATCTCTGTGTGACAATGAAATACTCACCATGTGTAGGCCTGAAAATGTGGCTGTAAAAGTTTGTTTGTTCCTTCACAGGCAATACAAGCTGTGGTCATGACATGTTTTCACATCAGAAAACCTGCATGTAAATGCACCAGATTAACATTCTCCTTCTGCCTTTCTCTCATTCTCTCAGATAATGCAAGAGTTCAACCAGCAGTTGTTTATGCAGGAGAATCCCGTGTTTCACAAAGCACACGACTTCCAGTTCCAGCCCAGTGACTGTGACAAGGTCAGACACCCAGTGCCGCACACACATCCACTGCATTCATATCCGTACACGTGCAGGACAGTGCTAGTTTGTTACTGAATGCATATATGAACCAGTCCATTGTAGCAGGACAGTCAGTGTCTCTCATCAGTTATGATCAAACGTACTCGTACACACAGAGAGATGCTGTAATAATCTGCCTCTTGTGCTGCCGCATGTGGGCTTTTTCCTTCTCCTAGTTTTTCTGTCCCCTCCAATATTGTATATTACATCTGTGGCTTAAGTATTTAGCTCTCAATTAGTTTAAAGCAGTGACCTTTTATTCTTATAATTTTAGAGAATCTCATTAATAACTCTGGGGCTGTGAGGCTTTCTAAAGTCTGATCTTAGGTTTCCAGCATTAGATTTCTTTATGTTAACAGTTTAGACTTACTGTAACTAATGTCAGGTGACAGCATGATAGATGCATGAATCTACTCTGTGTTCTAATTTTAATACCAAACATTGTATGTCCATTGGGAACCTCTCTTTGTAGTCCTAGATTTTTTTTTCTGCACAAGGTAATTTAAAAATGGTTTCAAATCAAATGGCTGCTGAATGTTAAAAATATTTCAAATTGCTGTTGGTTGATCAAGGTCTGTGTGATTATTATGTAGCAGTGGGAATCCTGCTGTCTCACCCCTCTGGGATCTCTTGTTAGATATTGCTGGCTAGAAAAGAGATGTGTCCCAGTGGACATTGGTCCTAATTCCTCTGTAGAGTAGCTCCCAACACTATCCTTTTCTCCTGTCTGTCATTCTGTGCTCTCATGTTTTTCAGCTT
>NW_018128109.1:21421-22202 GCF_001952655.1 Monopterus albus | reverse complement strand
TGGTATTCTAACATGTCTCTGTGAAACAATGTGCTATTCCTTCCCAGTATTTTCCTAATACTGTTTAACCTTTCTAACTGCTAACAATTTCCTCAACTTTTTTCCATTAACCCCCACCTTGTATTTGTGTATCTGTGTGCTTGCACTGCTGCTCGTGTGTGTGTGTGTGTGTGTGTGTGCCAGACTCTGAGCTCGGTGCAGCAGTTGGTGGACATTGAGCCGTCGCCCGTCAGTGCCATGAGAATGACCCTGGCACAGGTAGTCTTAACTGTTTTTAGCATTCCCATCTTCATTCCTGACAAAAATCATGGATCATCAACTCCATTCATGTCTGTCCTGGTAAATCTGACCTGAACACGTACAGATACAGCCATCCTAAATTAATGGCTAGACTGCTGTGGAACTACTGTATGCCCGATCCATGACAGCAGTGGTCATGTTATTGTGTTTAGAGAGATGTAGAACAGGCTAGTTTAGACTTTAGCTCTGAAAACACTCCTCGGATCTCTCTTGTATCTATGGTGCTTCAGTTTTTCTGTCCTCGTTTTTCTGCTCTCCACAGATTTATCTGCTTGATTCGTGTAATGTCTGTGCAGCGCAGCTTCTGTGTGTGTGTGTGTGTGTATGCGTGCGCACGTGGTAATGCACATCGTTTGTGTTTGTTAGATTATGCTACTAGCTTGTTTTGTAATGGTTTTTAGTTCACAGCACAGGTACTGCCCCTGACAGACAGTAGTAGATTCTTTTTGCGGCAACAACATCACTGGAGGGGGGGGGGGGG
>NW_018128109.1:9049-21410 GCF_001952655.1 Monopterus albus | reverse complement strand
ACAACAAGATTCCACCTATGTGCATCTTATAATAATCTGGCCTGTTATCACATTTAGACTAGTTGCTAATGGTTCATTATCATGTGACCTAGATATGATTAATGAATAGTTGCCATTGTTACATTAACACATTTATTATGCCATCTGAGTAACAGTCTGTGAGTTGTAAGTCTTAAATCCCCCCCAAAATCATAATAATTGAAAATAAAAGATACAGTATATTGTTTTGTGCCATGTAAATGGCAATGCACTACACTGCCTTTTTAGAGCCTTACCAGCATGCTTTAGGAATGAACCTAAAGCTGATGTACAGAATGAGGAATCTTAACAAACAGCATCACAAAAAGCCACTTAAAGATCACACGCAAGGAGAAGGTTCCTAGTATATAGCATTTCCCTACAACAAGTAGATGCACACTGGTAGGACACCTGAAAGAAATGGTTTTACTCTCTTTGTTTCATAAACATTATGCCAATACTTTTAACACACTATCAAGGCAAAAATGAACTGGGCTCCCTGTGTGACATATCAGTTTAGAACCACTGTTCACATCTAGTTTTCTGCCTTAACTCCCTTCAGTACTCCCTCACCAGAATGTAATTAAGCTGAAAATCTGCTGTGCAATACCCTTTGTTTCACACCTGTAGTTAGCCAGATTTATGCCTTCTTGTTACTGAAGCAGCACACAATCAATAGGTATGATGTGCATGGATACATGCTATTAAAATATCATGTAGTTCAGTCTGGTTAACACATTTTTATTATCAGACTATGGGAACCCTAGTCGCTTAGGTCTCATAAATAATACTGAATTTATGCACATCCTGAGGCTTAGTTTTTTATTTTTCTTTCTTTTTTTTAAGTTTACAAACACTATATAAATGTTAGGTATAATTGTCATTTCCACAAATACCTAAAAACTGACTTTTTGAGAAACCAATTTAAATAAAGAAACAATTACATACTTTTTGTTCTTTTAAAGTCTGAAATATAAACGAGTAATGAGAAAAAAGTAAAAGCTTTGCAGATGTTATAAATTAAGAATTGAATCATCCAAAGCTCAACCTGCTTCACCACGAATGTGTGGGTGTGTTTCATTAGAATTTGACTGACGGTGACCAACTATTCCACACACTGTCATCAGATTTAGATTTAAAGGTAAATGATATTTCCTGTTTAAATTAAGTCCTGTCCTTTTCAAACCAGTGAGTTAAAGTGCAGATAAAAGACAGAAATCTTTCATTTGAAATAAGCAAAACTGTTTTAAACTGGCCTAAATTGTGCATTCATGTGATCTTTCTCATAATAAGAAGCTGATTACAAAGTAAGTTTGAAATAAAATGTGTGCTGGAACGGCTGTTAAATGGTGGATTAGTGACTGGGTTTGTACTTTGAGACACATTTAATAAATCTTTTTCAGAAGAATTGCCACACGGTTGTAATTGTTGACGGCAGCCTTGTTGGAAAGCCATAGAAATTCTTTTGACAGACTCTCATATCTGTGCACTGCTCTCTGACTTGGTAGCACCCAAAAACACACTCACATAGACATTCTCACACACTCATGGTTTTAATAGCAGTTAATTAACAGCTTCAAATCTGCACATCACACACCTTGTGCTGTTGCCGCTGACACCGCACTTATGTGTGCACTGCTATGATGGTGTGTATGTGGATCTGGGTAAATGTGTGAATTTGCCTATAAATGTTTGGTATGTGTGTGTTTGTCTGCATCAGAGTCGTCAGCTGGAGTCGGAGACAGGAACAACGGAGGAGCACAGCCTGAACAAGGAAGCCAGGAAATGGGCAACCAGAGTGGCCAGAGAACACAAAAACATCATTCACTGCAAGCGAGTAAGATGGACACTCGCATACCCACAATGCATCACTTGTGTCCATTTTAGAAACACAGTATGTGAAAATGAATCAAGTATGTGTTGTTTTCAGTCTCTGGAGGAGTGCGAGAGCCACGGCTTGCCCCCCACAGAGCAGGGCAGACTAGATCTGGAGTTGAAGATAGAAGACACCAAAGAAAACATGCGCAAAGCTGAGGTCTGTGACTCATATTGTCAGCATTCATTTTTTAATTGAAAAACTATTCAGCGGAAGATAATTTACAGGACACTTACCCTTAGCGCTGTTGTTTTAGTATCTGAGTTTAAACTCGACCCTGAACGTTCTCCTCATGTTCAAAGGGATTTTGTCTGGGTCCTCTATTTTCCTCTCACAATCCAAGTCATGCAAGGTCAGGGGAATCAGAATCTCTGAACTGTGTGTGAATATAGTTATCTGTCAACATGTCAGCTCTGTAACAGACTGGCTACCTGCCTAGGCAAGGCTCCAACCTCCAGCTGTAAGTTTCGAGATTGACACTCTTCTTCAGGTTTATATTGATGTTTTTAGAAATAAAGGAAAGAAAGAAGAATAAAATGATGTTGACATCATTGCCAAAAAGATGTAAAGCTTTTTTTTCCCCCTTTTTTTGCTACTGAAATGCGTATTGTTGTAGACTTAGTTCCTGCTGTAACATTAATACAGCATTAGCCTAGCAAACAAACCCTCTGTCCCAGTGGCTGCATACAGTTCATCATATTTCCTCTACAGTGCTTGGAGTGAGTGACTACTTATTTGGTGCATATTTTGAATATAAACAGTGGGAGTAGGTTTCTAGTCTGCTCGTCAGCACAGCTGACGTAGCATTAACAAACACGGTCCAGGACTGAGCGGTCCTCCTTTCACATCGTAGGAGATGTCAAATAAGTCATTTGACTGCTCTTATCCACAAAGGCCAGTATTCTGTTTCTGCATTGCTGTTCAGTTGTAAGGGCTTTAACATATTTTTGCACAGTTATGTCTGTCTCAGCAGCTTCCTGTTTATATTGCACAGGTGTGACAGCAATACAGCTTTATACTTAAATCTCAAATCTATCAAGTATAATACTACAAGTGGTGTCTTATTTTTCTTGCTCTTTTAGCTCTCCCATCAACCCCTCAGTCTCTCCTTCCTTCTCTGCACTTTTTCTTTTTGCATGTTCACCCCTCCTTTTTTATTATACCTCCTAGCGTTTCCATTTGCAGTGATATCGATCATTTCTGTATTCGTTCTGAAAGATTCAACCTGTCACACGCTGAATGAGATTACTGCATGCATTCCATTCTCTCTAAAAAGTCTCTGTATCTGGGCTTTGATAACTTTCCATTTGTTCTTCAGTTTCCTCCTCTTCCTTCACTTAGCTCATTCTCCTCGTAACATTGCCTCTTTGCCACAACACTGTATCTGGCTTTCATGTATCTGGCACCCTCTGCTGACAGCGTTCCTGATGTTACCCTAAGATGTTTTTGTAAATTGTTATTCATGCTATCCTATCTAATTTTACTGCTGTTAGTGATAACTACACTTGTTTTTCTGTTGTTAATTCCATCTGCCTTACATTGCCGTAATATTTTAGCAACACTATCTGTAGCTTGTAATCTCACTTTTTACAAAAGAATTGATCTTTTCATTGCACACATGTGACTACACCACTTTTCTCCTGCCCTCTCTCCATTCCTCTTTGCTTCAGTCTCTCACACTCACATTGTCCGCCTGCTGTTTTTTGCTCTTCCAGGCCAGCCTGAGTAAGATGATAAATATTTTATCAGCTCATTTAGTCCAAATGTGTTCATCACAGAGCTCTTATCACAGAGTTATAAAGGGAGTGAAAGCAGTACAAAAGACATTATCTTAGTGCGATTACATCATCTTGATAGTGATGGTGCGTTCTTTCCTTTTACATGACATCCTCTCTTCAACCCATTAAGCATTTTGCAGTAGCCATTGCAACGCCTTGTTAGTAAAACAATGAAGTTGTATATAGGATGCAGAATTAGTAGTAGCCAGTTTGTGGATTAAAGGACAGTTGTAACTCAATGGAACAAGGTGTTTGCTGGGTAATATTCTAATTTTTACTTAGTGGCTACTAGCCACTAAGAAAAACTGATAGCATAGTTGGTCTTGTTACCTGTTCTTGTGTATTGATTCTTCATAAATCACCTAGTTTGGTTGTGACAACATCTTAGGTGCTGATGGCCAAATGATTTTCAAATCAGTGTTCAGAGTGAGGTTTTAGCCCAGCGCTGTCTGGGCTAAAAATGTGGCCATCATTTACTACATGTCAGGTGAATGTGTGAGTAAGATACAAGTTTTAGCTTTATTTGAGAAACTGTTTTATTCACCCTATAGCCTTTTATTTTACAAGAATCAGATGTAATTCCATTTCTTGTCATATACTCACAGAAGATGTTATCAAAATAAGCAGTGCAGACATAACCTTCAGATATGTCCCATGTTATAATAAATGTTGTTGTCACAGATTAAGGAATGGAAATTAATAACACTAGACAAAAACTGTTTGGGAATCTATTTTGCAGTATACAACAGAATGCAAGTCAGGTGTCTGAAGCATCCTGTTTTTCTCAGTTCACTTTGAAAGGACCCAATAAACACTGAAATAAACAGTAGAATTATGCTTTTTCTGCTCTGCAAATAGTGTTCTGATTTTTATGTCCGCTGTCTGAGTGTTTGATAAAAGACTGAAACTAGAGACCGTGCATGTCTCTCTCCAAAATTAATTTCACAGGCAGAAGTTTGCACTGTCTGAGTGCTTTCTAGGCTCAGTTGTGTCTCCATTGACATGTAAACACCTTTTGGTAAATAGAACATGGACACAGTCACAAGACATTGTGCACATGTAGCATATGTTTTGTTTAATAAACACAGTGCACATATTGTCTCTAAAAACAGACCAGTCCAATGAGTTAATGATGCTTATATAGCTATGAAACAGTTGATGTACATGTTGGTAGCAATTGCCCAGTTATACTACCTCACATACAGTATGTAGCTTCTTCTGTTCTTTTAATCTATTGTTTCAAATGGATATCACATACTGAATATGTCATAGCTTCTCCCAGCAAGTTCATCTTTTGGTCAAAGAATCACCTAGTTGCAGCACTTTGAAAGAGCATCAGAATTCTTAATGTTTAAGCCATAATAAAAAATAGTTCAATATTCATTATAGCCAGACAGTAATAGTATCTCTCTGCCTGTCTCTATCACCTTCTGTTTTTCTGTCTACTTCCCAGTTGGTTTTATTGATCCCAGCTACCCAGCCAGACTGTCTTTCTGTCTGCTGTTCTGTGGTCTTTCCACCAACAATCTGTGCTCACACCACTGGCTGCTTATTTTGTTGTAATTAAGTAAAGATTATACTGTTACACGTTCTTATGAGCACCAATTCCTGACAGTATATTGGCCAATATTTTAACATTTCTCCTTTGTAATCCTCCTTTATACTGGTGTGTTTATGATTCATTGTTCAAAAGAGCAGTAACCAAGGCTGAAGCTTCTTGCTAGCATTTGTTGGGTGCTGCTGACAGATAGGGGGGGAAACTGAGCCACTTAAGGGCCTTAGGTCTTTATTGATCAAAGCCAGGGAGTCTGTCTTGACAGTGTCTCTGTCTCTCTGTGAAAGCGAGGCTTCAGTTATCAGCCTGCTCGGTCAGCACCCGTGAGAAAGGAATCACAGATGAAAGAGAAAGTTGAAGAGACAAGACAGATTGAACTGAACCTCAAGGGTTTCCCTACTACTGATTATAGCCTCCTATTGTATTATTTGGAAGGAACACAAAATGTCCAATGTTCATTAAGACAGAGTGCAATATGTTTAGAGACACACTCTTGTGCAAATCCATCCAGTTCACATTCTCTCATCCTGTTTTATAACTGTGATGCATGTAATATATAGTAGATTAATGTCTGCTCTGGTATACAGGTTCACTCGAGGTCCTCCTCCCTGCATTAGTTCAAGAAATCCATTGTATTTGAGACATAGCTCCCATGTGGGTGCTTATTCTATCCAGTGATGTCTGCTAATGGCTAATTATTTTGTTACTGATGTTTTTGTTTCTATATCCGTGCTAAAGAATATTTAATGTTTTTTCATCCGTCTAGTACAGGGGGGCACTAGGAAAGAGTTGCCACCACTAAACAAACATATAAAGCAGGGGGTCAGACACTTTTGCAGCCTGAAGGCTAAATTAACTGCCACCAGTGTAGTAATCAGTCTGGTTAACACCTGCTGTTACTTTTAGCCTGACTGTAAGACATTTAAGACTCTTACCTTTTATTTAGATTAAAACAACAACATTTTTACAGTCTATTACTTTCAATAGTTTAGTCCATCATTCCTAAAAGTCATGATAATGTTTTGCTCAGCAGGTAGTTGTAGTGATCTGGGAACACAGTGGCTCCATGGCTCTGTTAAACAAAGGTTTACGTTGGTGTCCATAATAAGGACAGTTAGACAGGTCCCTGTTTTAAATGAAATAAGACCCAAGTTGTAAAAAAAAGGAAAAAAAGATCTTTTGTATCTTTTGATACAAGAAAACTATGGAGGCCAGTTATATATTTTGTGTTCTTGCCCCTTCTCTCTCCAAAGACAATAAAGTTGAAAGCTGAGGCTCGGTTGGATCTTCTGCGGCAAGTGGGGGTTGCTGTCGATACCTGGCTGAAGAGTGCTATGAACCAGGTGTGTTTTGCCTGTGAATGCTGGAGAATTATCTGTGTGTGTGTGTGTGTGTGTATGCGTGTGCGCACATGCCCAGTATTACTCGAGGCCTGTTTACACATGCATTACGGGGACTCAACCATGCTCATATGGACTGGTCCCCACTATGTAATTTCAAAGTGGTTAGGTTGGGTTAAGTCTCCAGTAAACAAATATGAGTCAATGCAAAGTCTCCACATGGAATGCAAACCTATCTGTGTGTGTGTGTGTGTGTGTGTGTGTGTGTGTGTGTGTGTGTGTGTGTGTGCGCGCATGCAACTCTTGTCTCTGCCTGACAACTTTTGGAGTGTGTGTACTGTATATTTATATCCTTTCACACACAAATTCTAGTTTTAATATTGCATTATGTGTGCGTATGAGTGTGCCTGTTGGCAATATGTGTATAAACCCCCCCAATCCCTGTGCATGCTATAGGTGATGGAGGAGCTGGAGAATGAACGTTGGGCCAGCTACACTTCCCACGATCCGTCGCTGTCGGTGAGCCATCTCTCCTCACTGTGCCTATGTTGCTGTCTTCTTGCCAAGCCAGCAGAGCTTTACCTGTATTCACAAAAACGGAAGTTTATTAATAAAATGTGAAAACATTGTACACATTAATGAACAGCACAACTGTAAACATAACAAACCCCGCTGCCAGCGTGCTAACACGGAAATATGCATAATGTTTTTTGTCGGCTCACTTGCAGGAGTTCTTAACTTGGCTGGAAAGTGCACATCTCTTACCTACAAATCAGAAGTGAGAGACCACACAACATAAATCATAACTGTCTATGTTGTATACATGGTGCCTGTTTTACACACTTTAAATGGAAACCATCAGACCAGAGTCCTGCACAGGTCCAGTTTCGAAAACCTGCACTCACCCTGCACCACAAAGCTCTATCGGACCCGACCCGCTACCCGGAGTTATTTCTCCATTAAATTTAAATTTACTCTACGTCAGATCACTGAATTATGTCAGTGTATGTAAGTCACATACTTCTATTGGCTCGTTTCTCTTTCCAGCATGATGTTTTACATGAACACTGCACTTGATTAAGCACATTCAAAGCTGTCAACTCTAAAGCACTGAATCATGGACTTTTCATTCTTTATGACATCATTATAGGTGAATGCCGCCCCGCTAGAACAGGCCTCCCCTGCAAATCACACCCTGATTGATGTTAATTGCAAGATAACTGACCTCATTCCTGTTATCTAATCATCTGTCACACTAGTTTCAGCCTCTTAAAAGCCCCATTTCCTTTGTGTAATACCGACGTAGTCTTTGCACAATTTGCTGTTTTTATTTTATGACCCTTGGCTTTAATGGCGCAACAGACTGAGTACAGATATTGTATAAAGTTTGAAGAGACCATTTTTAACATCTTATGCTAATGAGCATGTACGATGCAGTGTATGCACCTCAGCAGAGAGGAGGTTGACTTGTAGTTGCACATCCCACTTCCCTCATTATAGGCAATAGTAAATTGGCATTTTTCCTACCCTATGTTACACTATGAATGAATAGTTTAGCTACTTGGTAAATACATTAATCTGTTTTCTTGCTGAGAGTTAGATGAGAAGATACCACTCTTCTGTGTAATGTAAATTGGTAATTAGACCTGGAAGCTGGTTAGCTTAGCATACATTTTGAAAATAGGGGAAACAGCTAAGACGCTCTCTAAGATGTTTAAAAGTATCATCACCCGTGAGCATTAGAGATGTTGGTAGGTAGATTTTGGTACGTCTGGGCAGAGCAAGGCTAAGTGTTTTCCTTATTGTCTTTGGTAGTTTATAGAACACAATGTGCCTGTCTATCAAAGTGCTAATAATAACCCTGATGAATTTACTTGATGTTTTTCTTAAAATTAGATTTGATAGTCTTTATTTATGCATAATCAATAATGTATATGTGAGTTATGGGCATTTATGCATTTTGTGCATGGCTGTCCACTGGGTAAGTGTATATAATTCCACATAAGACTTTGTGCTGAGATGTGTGTGTATGTCTGTCAATAGGACTAAACATAGTCTGCTCCACTGGAAGGACTTGACATTCTGCTCACATAATATTGCAGTTAACAGAGAAAGACAGCACTGAGCATGAGGATAAAAGAGAAAGCTGGCAGAGATCATGAGAGAGCAGTCTAGGAAGAGATAAATGGAAAAAAAGAGGTAGGTATGAAGTGAAAGAGGGTGTGGTAGAGAGACGAGAGGTGGTGTGATGTTGAGGGGGAAGGATCATCAGATTGATAATGCTGAAGTAAAATTGGATGCAGAGGTGAGAGCGACGGGGGGTATAAAAAACTGCAGAGAACATAGAAGAACATACTACTAGGCCACAGTAGGCACGGCCTTTAGCTCCAGTCACTGTGCTAAACCTTTCTATTGCTTGATACATTTACATATCTAAATACTTCGTTACCTGAAAGTAGTCAGTGGTCAGTAGTCAATGTTGTGGGCATTGTTGAATTTTACTTATGTTCCTTGGAGCTGCATTTAAAAGGGTGTTCATGCCCTATTTGTAAGATGAATCAGCTGGAGGCTGAAAAGTTGCTGAAAACTACTCAGCAGACCAGGAAACACACTGAGCATTCAGGCATTTTTTTGGCAGTTCTACAACCTTTGCATTTACTTGGAGCATACTGGAGCCTGAAGAGACTGACAGCTGCAAGGAAAGAGATTATAATAACAAGATGCAACAGAGGAAATGAAGAGAGAGATGGAGGAGAGAAAAACAGTGGGAGGGATTTGTTACAGTGGTTTGCTGATTATGGAAAGGTCAAGAAGTGACTGACAATGAGAGAGAGAGAGAAGAACAGCTGAATGGATGCTGAATAAGGAAGGAGGCTACAGAAAAATAATGAGACCTGGGAAAAGGCACTCTGCTCAGTCCTTTCTTCATTCCACTCAACTTTTATTAATGGGACTATCAAATACAGTAAGCCATGAACCCTGAAGGGCCACAGGCAGCAACTGCCTTCATTAGAGTACCGCTTTCACAATTATTACCTTCAGGACCAATAACATTGGCCATTGGTCTATATCTCAGCTGTAGTGGTACAAACACTGAGATGTATTTTTGGTCATGTTTTATTGGGTTATTACTTGCAATACCTGCTGCTTGTTTTACTTCAGAGTTGGAATGGAATTGGCCCTCAGGTTGTGCAGTGTGTTCTTCAATCAATACTGTAAATTCAGTCCGTTTGTTAGGTAGTGACATAACATTCCATTTCCAGGTCCAAACTTCGGCTGGTTCTCCTCAATTCAGTATGGTGCAGTGTTGTGTGTTGATCTGAATCAAAAATCACGGGTCAGCTGTCATGCTGCTTTCTTTGTGGTAAGGTGAAAAAGAAATGGCTACAATTGATTAGGCAAGTGACAGGATTCTTAAATAAACTGTATAAAATTATTGAAATCATATAAAAGTGTGCTTTTTTTGCTGCCTTGTAATGTTAGATGGCTAGTTAGCACAAAGTTAACGTAGACACTATACATTTACCATTACTTATCAGTGTAAATAGTCAAAGTTGGGAACTATTAAAAACAAGTTATACATATAACACAGTATATATTGGAATAAATTTACATGTAACTAAGTACAGTTATTATGCCACCAAGTAGAACAGCTACACTATTTGAGTTGAAAGAATTTCTTCTTCTTTTTTAACTCTTGATGCCTCATTAAAAAAAAAAAAAGTGATGTTATTGTGACGGGCTCTGCCATTTGGGTCTGAGGGAGTTTGGGCCTGGAAGTGGAATGTTACATTACACTTCACAACTGGATAGAAGTGACATAATAAAAATATGGTCTCACCACCAAATCTGAACATATGGACTTGGACATCAAGTTGTTCTCTAAATCCTATCTCTCCGCCCGGTTACATATTCCATGGCTGTGTCCCTGTTTACAGTGTAAGCCTACTGTCACTGTACTGGTAGTGCTGGAAAAGGAGTTGTTACATTTAGGCAAATTCATTGCAGTCATAACATTTTACTCAAGACATTCATGGTCCACAGAGGATGAATCCTACTTACTCAAGCAAATTTTTTTTTTCCTTTGGCCACAATGAGCTTGACTTGGTTTGTACAAACATTTCCCCAGAACTACTGAATGTGGTGCATACATTCATGTCTCCCTTGTGATGAATTGTGTTAACCATAGTGACCCCCTGACTATTCAATCAGGACAAAATTTTAATTGGACCAGTATTTTGCTTTATACCTACAAAACTAATGACAGCTCCTTCAGCTTCAGCTTTACTTATTGAATGTTAACACGCTAAACTAAACTAGTGAACATGGTAAACATATTTGCTAAACATTAGCAGTGTTTGCTTTTTCATTGTGAGCATGCATGTATTTCAGTTCACTTCCAGAGAGCCGACTTAAAAAACTGTTTTTATTAGAGAATGGATGAAGGTTATTTCCCTACTTAATCTGTCTTAGGGACCAACTTGGTAGGTAAGCTTATATAGTAAAAATCTGTTTGTTGTGCATTGACGTGTAGAGTCTACTGTGTCAACAGAAATCTGATGACTGAACACAATGACTTGGGAACAGATAAACACACACATGTGAACGCACATAGAGAAACACACTCTGTTGTTATGGCTAGTTCGGCGTTCTGTGTGTGATGGATTTTTCTACCAGCTAGATCATGTGACCTTCATATAAGCCAGTGAAATTCTGATGGAACAAAAGAGGGAGGGCTGGATCATATGAAACAATAGTCATTCCACACCTGTGTCTAAAAGCTAGTGTCCACACTGAGCAGGGCAGAGAAACTCAGGCAGGAAGAAAAGGTAAGGAAGTCAGTGTTGTTTAGGATAGATAGGTTTGTTATACTAGCAAAGAGGCAGGAAATGCTTACAGGCAAAGTTATTCTAGGGTAAATGAACCGACCTTGCAGCTAGTGAACAAGATCAGAAAAGGTGGTGGGAGCAGAAGTTGATAATTCACGTAGCTCAGATACATGAATTCAGGAGAGTTAAAGCCAGACAGTTGTCATTTCTCTTACCAAACTTGTGAGCATTTCGGCCAACTTGTGAAGCTCCTGTAGGAGAGGTTAACTTTATCTTCTGATATTTTAAGTTCAATATGTGACTTCCTTCATATAGAAACCACATTGTGTTGTGTATTTGGATAATTTTTTTGTTTATCTGATCCAGAGTAAATCTCTGTAGCTTTAGAGGTGAATGGAGCTTTTCTTATTTGTCCTTGTAGTTATCAGAGGATTTGCCTTTATCTGGCTGTGTTTGTTTGGTTTTTAAAGGGCACAGTGGACTTGGAGCGTGAGGAGGGTGAGGAGTATGAAGAGAATATGGAGGTTTTTGATGACAGCAGCTCTAGCCCTTCGGGAACCCTCCGAAACTACCCGCTAACCTGCAAAGTCTTATACTCATACAAGGTATGTACCGACACACACACACACACACACACACACACACACACACACACACACACAGTTACCCTCTGCAGTTTTATGTTCACACACTTACACATATCAAATGGTTGCAGCCAGGAAAGAAACAATCAAGCAAAGTTGAATATCAGGGTTGCATTTGTGTGACCTGGTAAATACTGATGAATGTGCCATTCCCATGGAAGTTGGAGCATTTTGAAATGAATCATTAATGATGAACTGAGGCTCAGGGTTAGGAGGTGCATTTACTCAGTGTATGCATAATTTACACCGAATTGTATAGCTGCTTATATTGTCAAGAGTCGATTTTGAATCCATTTCTCTCCAACTCTCTCCCTCCCACTT
>NW_018128109.1:0-9008 GCF_001952655.1 Monopterus albus | reverse complement strand
TCAACACTTGGGTACGGTTTCTCCCACAGGCCTCCCAGCCAGATGAGTTAACTATTGATGAACAGGAGATGTTGGAGGTCATTGAGGATGGAGACATGGAGGACTGGGTCAAGGTGCACAAACACACAGCAAGCATCAGCTCTTTGTGTTGTACCCTCTGTGTCTGCTTTTGAATTTACATGGTTGTATGGTCTCTTGGGATACATTTTTCTCCTGTCTTGCACATTTTCATGTTTGCTGTTATTACCATGTGTATTTTTGACATTGGGAATGCACTACATTGTGTTTATGTGTGTTCCAGGCTCGCAATAAGACTGGTCAAGTAGGCTACGTCCCAGAGAAATACCTGCAGTTCCCAGCCTCAAACAGTCTGCTGAGCATGCTCCAATCTTTGGCTACTCTTGATGCTCGATCACACACCTCATCCAATTCAACAGAACCAGAGCTCCACTCTGGCTGCATCAATGGAGACACAAACAGTAAGTGAAGTACAACAGACAAGCTAATTTAAAGGTTCTTTTATGCAGGGTGTTTTTGGAAGAAGCAAATCTGTTGAATCAAGGTAAGATAACAGAGTAAAAGCAAGGGCAGACGAGAAATGACCCACGCTTAGTTAAGGAGTTAAGTTTTGTCCTCAGCAATGCAGCATTAAATTGCCATTGTTAAAAATCTTGACTTGTCATCTTCATACTTCCTTTTCTGACCTGACTCCTTTACCACTTTCCTTCATCATTTACTCTCGCCTACTTTCTATTGCTGTATCTGCTCTACCTGAATATATGGACCAGGAACATGAGGAAATCCTGACACCTCATTAATCATTACAGTGCTGTCTTCCCTTCATCTCCCTCTCTTCAGCAGTGTGTACCACCCTATCTATGACAATGAGGGCCAGACAGACAACCACATTTCCCCAAGAATACACTGTAATTACTCTTTCTGTGTATCTCTTATTACTTTCACTCTGCAGTGGTGTATGTCCGTGCTCTTTATGATTACGAGGGCCAAGCAGATGAGGAGCTCTCCTTTTCTGAGGGAGCTGTGATCCGCCTCCTGAGCCGCAACACTCAGACAGATGATGGCTTCTGGGAAGGGGAGCTCAATGGGCGGATTGGCGTCTTCCCCTCTGTGCTAGTAGAAGATCTCACTGAAAATGGGGAGACCAGCGGGGGAGGTGACATACAGGTACAGTAACACCTGCACATACACACAGGGACAGATCTCACAGATTAATAACACAGAACTCAACAATAACACAGATGTCAGTGGGACAGATTCCTAAAGTAGACATACTCCCACACAGACACTGAGAGCCTCACTTTGGAGCTGAACTGAAAATCTGGTCTTTTCTCTCTTTCCATGAGAAGCATAGAGTGTAGTCTGCTGTACCACTTTCTCCTCCTCCTTTCCTGTTTGTTGTTCACAAACAGTGCATCAGAAATACCGTGTTCCTGCAGTGCCCTGATAAAAATCCCTGCAATCACAGAAAGAGGTCTTATCTGTGACACTGAGTGCTGCTGTATTAGAGATTCAACAGCAGGAAGGATGCAGCCTCTCCCTTCCTATGAGCCTATAGACATAACACAACATGACTCTTAACTTCTTTTTAGATGCTGGTATACTGGCATAAAAATATTTGAGGTGCATGTGGTGGCAGGTCACGCAAAACAGCAATATTTATGTAAAGTACCCCACAAAGTAATAAAGGCTTGCTCTTTACCATATGTGATGGCTGCTGAGTGTTCCACCAAAGACCTACAGTAGATCTTAAAGCTGCTCTAATAAGCATTATTATATTAACAGTGGATGAAATGACTATATAATGCGAAAGGTCGCTTTGTCTTTTCACCACAACTTTGTTTTGATGAACGTTTCCAGCTGGCAGTTTAAAAAAAAAAATAAATAAATAAAATCTGTAACAGCTTACTATACACTGTCTGCACCAAACAAGACAGACAAGGTGGTGAACATGGTGTCATCAGGAGACAGTGGAGGCTAAAAGCAGTGAAACAGAGTGAATGCTCACAAAGTGGCCATAAACACTAATCCAAATCAACACTAATATTGTTTTATATCTGCTGGATTTGTAAGTACACAACTGTTAGTTATAGCATGCACCAAATTGTAGTTTTTCTTGCATACTTTCTTTAGTTTTTCTGGCAGGGTAGCCACTTCTTATCCAGTTGGTCAGTTTATATGAAACATAACACACACTTATAGAGGGGACAGGCTCGTAGCACTGTCATCAAGGCTCAACTGACATTTTGACCTATAACTCATTACTTTGTCCTTAATTTTCACTTATTAACAACCAGTTCTTCTTGAGTTCCTTAGGTTAGTCTTCACTGTATACGAAAGGTGATGTCGATTCCTTTATTATGACTCCAGGCTGTTTAGCTGTGACTCAGTGGAAATGGTCCAGTCAGTAGAGCAGCAGGTTTTTAGTAATGTATTTTTCTGTTTCTGCCTCTTTCTGTAGATTTCTCCATCTCTGAAGTTGCCATCTTCACTACCACCTCTTCCACTGTATGACCAACCCCCTATCAGCTCTTTCACCAGCCCCGAGACCTCCACCCCACCTCCTCTCCCACGCTCACCCTCTGCTGCGCTTAACGGGGAGCACAAGCCTCCGCTGCCCTCCTCGTTGCACAAGGGATCGCTCTCCACTCACAGTAAGACGCACACAACTACAACATTTATTCATAACTGAATGAATTGAGATGCACCACTGTGGCTTTTTATTAGAAATCTATCTTTCTCTGTAGATCAGAGCTCTGGCAGGAGTCCAGTGTCTCCAGGTTTTCCTCAGACTCAGCCGCCGCGGTTCACCCCTGACGGAGGCCCGGGCAAACTACGACCTGTTAGTATCAGAGTTGTTCAGGTTGTTTCAGTGTTTATGTATGGTTGTCAGTGTTTTATGGTGGTAAATCTATAATTAAAAAATAAAAGACATGGCCTCAGCAATGCTTTCCTTACAGTTTCTTTCAATACACTATTTCAGATTAAAGCAACATTGACATAACTTCTGTTATGAAACTAGAGTCAAAGTTGTATGACAAACTAAAATTTAGATAGCTTTTGTCTAAGATAACAAGGTAAATTTGACTGATGTGTGGATTTTATACATGTTGTAGTTTACTGTTAAATATGATACTTTTTCCTGCAAAGAACAATCTGGTTATTGCGAAGAATATTTTCAGGCAATTCAGTGTTACAAATGAGGAAAAAGTAGAGAATAAAAATTCTTTCTTTTTTTGAGATAAAAGGTGTGTCACACTGCAGGAAATGAACATCATGCTGTCTGTCAAACTAAGAAAAGTAGGCCGTCTCTGTTTTTTGTTTTGGCAGTAGTTTTCTTCACTTTGCCTTTTTTTTTTTTTTCACACACTTACATTTAATGTTTTCACTGCTGCAGGTGCGAGCTGCTCCTCCTCCACCTAAACAGCATCCCCGCCGGCCACAGGAGAAGAACGACAAGATGGAGGAAGTGGAGATTACACTGGTGTGACGGACAGACAAGCTGGCAGGCAGTTATAGACACACAAACGGGCTATGCTACAGGCTGGCGAACTGAACTGCTCTGAACTGAAGTGAGCTTAAATAAAGGTGATGTGACGTTAACTGAACTGAACTATGTGGACCTTTTGAGCTGCTCCGCACCCTCTCCCATCCTCAAGTGGAGGAGGAGAGCAGAGAGAGGGGACAAAAGCAGAGCATCCAATTAAATAATCCGTGTATTAGCTTCCTAATGAAGTGTAGCAGTAGCTGCCCCACATCGCTCTTCACCCTCCCCCATCCTTCCATTCTTGCCTTAAAACCTCACCTCATCGCACAATAAAGAGAAGGAAGAGAGGAAAGAATGTTTGGAGAAGAGGAGTGTGAGAGAAAGCAAACCATTTTTTAAATCTTTATTACCAATATGTTGATCAAATAAATTAAAGCTTATATTATCTTTCACTAGCTCGGTTTTCTTTTTTCCTTATTTTGATGTTGGCACACATTTAACCATTTATCTGTTTTTCTCCCCACACATTTTCTATTCCTCACCATGTTTCCAAATTTCCTTATCATATAAAAGAATGAGTAAAATTGCCTATATTTGGCACAGTGGAGGGGACTGTGTGGCTAGCTATCTTAACTTCAAGTGCTGGTAGTTAAACATACTGAGCACTAGCCGTTCAGCTTGTAGCTTTGAGACTGTCCATGCTTTTCCACTATTGTGTTTCTGAAATCCTCAGACAGTTCTTTACTCTTCTTTATTTTCTCTATGCTCAGTGCGGTTCAGGTGCACTTATTGGTTTTCTGAAGAAAGTTAGCTAGGTAACTCACTAGAAAATGGTCGTGCTCTGTGTGTTTTTCAGTTAAGCTAGCTAGCCACACCGTCCTGTGTCATAAGGAAAATGGAGAATCTTGGGAAAAGAAGAAACAGATGAATGATTATATTCAAAAATGTTCACAGTGAAAATAAGCCTTGAATTTGTTGTCATTGACATTTTGGCCGTGTGTGATTTAGTATCTCAGTTTTCATAATGTCAAATAAATTGACCTGAGTTTGTGCAGCTTTATGAAGTTAGCTGCAGATGATGGTGAACGTTAACCGAGTGTGTACAGCAACCAGCGTTTCAGTTTAGCTAGCTTGCCCAACAGTATATGGGAGCAAATTTCCAAATGTTCATGTGTGCTTGAGTAAAAAATAATTAAATGTGTGCCAAGGTCCAAAAAACTGTGAAATTACTGACTTTAAAAAATAACATGAGCTTGTGGAGGAAGTAAAAGAAAATAAGTTTTACGTTATCATCTGGTGATAAAAGAGAAACATTTTACTTTTTGAACATATTTAATACATTTACTACTTTAAAAACTAAGTTTGATCAAAGGGAATAAGGTAATAACTTGCCAAGTTTATGTTTTGGAGTGCAGTGAAATACATGGATTGTGTGTGTGTGTGTGTGTGTGTGTGTGTGTGTGTGTGTGTGGGTGGCTGGGTAGGTGACACGTCCCTCTCCCCAGCTCCTCCCTTGCCATATATAGTCCCCATCATCATCATCATCATTATCATCATCATCCGTATTCAATGTGTATTAGTACAGTACATTACTGTTGTCATAGGAGTGTTATGCACAGCGTTTCATATAGACCAACTCAGTTGAATGGATTAAAATGTCTGATATGTAGTGGAAGTTTTATCCTCATACTGAAAGGGCATTGTATATACAGTATGAAGGAGAGTGAAAGGGGAGAAGATAAACAAAAAGGAGGCTGGACCCTCCCTTCTGCTCTTATCTCTACTTCTCTTCCCATCCTTCCCTCTTTTTTCTAATGTCTGTTCTGTCCATTGGCGGTCAGTGTGAATCAATGGCCATCATATACACGCATACAGTGATATAATATTATATATGCGTTGCTATATCTTCTCATTTTGTGACCCACTGTGTGTTTGTGTCACTTGTTGGCTCAAGTGGATGCTGGTGGTGCTTTCAGAGGCAATGAAATCATTGGTATTCACTATATGGTGATAAAGAAATGTTTTATTTGGGATGATATAGACAATGACAAATATTTGGGGTCAGGAGTTTTTATTAATCACAGAATGAACTGTATAGCTTTATCCCTTCTGATATTATCTTCTCACATTGATTCTGTTGATTTATAACATTGATCAGTTCACATATACAGTAGCATACAGTATATCCTTGTTCATCTGATATTACATTTGCAGGTAATATTTTTTCTGTTTTCTTGCTAAGTACGGTATCTACATTACAACACTGCAGGAATCTGGCATTTTAATGCAGCAGAGAAAACATCCATTAAAACACATTAACTTTTAACATTTACAATCTCAGATCATCCTTAATTTTCCTAGTGTCTTAGATTTCAGCTTTGAGTAACGACGATAGAAACAAACAAAAGAACTACATTATGCTAAATGGGTAGAACTGGCAAACAACCTTCAAATGAAGCTAAGTACAATTCTTTTGTTTTGTTTTGTTTTTTTTCTCAAATAAATCTTCCCATTAAATACCCTCCAAGCCTAAAAAACTCATGGCACTTTTATTTATTTGTACCTTCCCTGAAATTAGCATTACCATCACATCGCATCAGAATGAGTAGAAATACAGCCATCGCTTATTCTTTTCATTCTGATGCTATGTTGGATCCTCTTTGTTTCAGTGTGACTGATGCTTTTTAAAAAAAAAAAAAAAAAAAAAAAAAAAACTCTTCCCTTTTCGAAAGAGATGAAGAGATAATTGTGCACAATGTAATTTGGTGTTTTGTTTAACTTATAAACAACAAACAAATATAAAGTAATGTACTGTCTTGAATGAAGACAGGAATTACATTTTTTTTTGTCTTAAGATGGGCCTGGCTGTTCACATGTGATTTTTTTTTTTTTTTTTTTTTTTTTTTTTTTTTTTTTTTTTTTTTTTTTTTTTTTATAGGAGAGGAGGAATTTTTATCAGATCTGTGTTAGATTGTGGAAATGTCTCCTAGTTCCTTCCTGCATATTCATTTTAGCCGTTTGGTTTCGTAGAGTGTTCACATAGTGAATGCATGCCAAAGTACACTCAAAGACATAGTGTTCAACAGAGAAGCTAATCACAGATGGAAACAAAACTAATAGTTCTTTATGATGAGACAGCTGCAGTAAAAAAAATCAGGTATTCGATAGGTGATACTTTCTCTTTGTTGAGAGTACTATCAGTCAAGGTCCAAAGTTGCTGAAGCATACTACCTTTGCTGTTAGTACACTGTAAAGTGTATTATTAATTCTTTGTATACTAACTGCAAAAACAGTATAGAGTATGAAGATTAGTGTACAGCACATACTGTATAGTGGTAGTATCTAATATAGAGTTGGGACTCAGCTTGAGGCTCATTGAATTGGACTGGAAACTGAGAAATGGTGAAAATACCAAATACTTATTTTTGCATCAGCTTTTAGAAACGTAACATTTTGAGTAGCATCCACACCTACAGTCGCATGCTGGAATTCAGTTTCACATTGCAAACCTCTGCTCTTCTCTGCTGCAAGGACTAGCACTGACTTGTAACAGTGCGGTCAAGGCGACTTGGACAGCAGCCTCTCCTCGATCTCTTTGAGATCATTTATACTGGTTTTCAAACTTGTTTTGAAGTTTGCAGTATAGCTTCACACAGTACTTCAGTACTTCACATCATAAATACTCAGTCTATCAAATGACTCTTTATTGTGATTTACCACTTTAAACATTTTCCCTTTTTAACAGTTCCTTTGGTTCTATACAGCGGTTAATTACTTGGTATGAGCCGTTTTTTGGTTTTGTATTCTACGATTATGTATTTTTCTTCCTTGGATTTGGAGCAGGTGTGATGATGTGGAACAGCTGGCCTTTTCTCTCTTCAGACTGTTGCGAAGGTGACAATAATGAGAACAGGTCCAAAGGTCTTTCTGCATATTATTATTGGCTATACAAAAAACAAAGTTTGTATTTATTGTGTACAAATGTTAATTAATAAAAATATGGAAAAGCTGTCCCTATGTCATTTGGGGGGGGGGGGGTTCTGTGAGGCTGTCTTTTTGAACTATCTCTGATTGTGCTTGTATGTACCAGTCCTGCGAATTTGTGTATTATCGAATATGTGTGTGTGTGTTGTGTAGATGTTAGGTCACTAGAAGTGGGTGTGATCATGACAACACACTCTATAAACACCAGAGAAATTCCTGAGTAGAGCAGGAGGGGAAAGAGAAAAGCAGCAGCACAGAGGATAAACAGCAACTGTGAACTTTTGTTTATTTATGTTCATGCTACATGTTTTCCCTTATTTTACCTGTTGATTTGGCATGTGCTCCAGAGGAAAACAAACAGACCAGTCCTCAGATTCCACATGCAGCTGTGTGAAACTCTATCTGTGTTCAAACCCAGAGGGTATGTAGACCATTCATGATAAGTATCAGCTACATTTCCAGAAGTGTAAAAACAAAACAATATATAAGTTCATGTGTGGACCATGTTTCTTTGATTAATTTAGTAAACATTGTGCTTGTGGTTATTCCCTGTAAAGATAGCATTGTGGAGCGCAGGGCTTTCAGAGAACATGTTTTCCCCAGACTTAGAGAGCACTGCAGACGCACACGAGGACTGGACCTCAGGGTGAGTACGTGCTCCTTTTGTGTTGTGTATTGCAGCAGAGCAGGTACTACTTTCATTCTTAAGGTACTGCTGAAGGTTTTGTATCCTTTACCAACATAAACAGACTAAGGCCGTATACAGGTACTGGTGATGCTACATTAAAAAGTAATACTGCAGTGTCACAACCCTTTGCACTATTAATGGTAGTTTGAGCTAAGAGGCGCCTTCAGCTGAGGAAACACTAATATTTTAAATCTGTGGCAAAGGTTTGGTGTGGCGTTACAAACATAAAGCAGCTTGTTTAGTGTTGTCTTTACTCTTCCAACCCAATGTTCTACTGAAATCTGCATCCTTTCCCCACAGGCATAAATTGCCTGAATCAAAAGCAGCTGTTTGTACCATTTTCATTTTATCTCAACCTTCAACTTTTCATGAACAACTGATTTATGATTATTTCTCATAGTAGTTTATTGTTTTGTTCATAAAATGCTAAATGTAACATTAGATGTTTACTGGGAGTGAACATCATGAACGCCAAAACTGTAGCCAGCAAATATATTTTCTGTAAGACAGCTAAAAACTAGACTGTGGTACAGATTCATGGAGACCTTGTTGATCTAGCAAGAATTGTTGGTAGCTTCCGAGTGCATGTGTGTGTGTCTTTAATTCTGTTACACCGTCCCTGCTGAGACCATCACTGGAAGTCAGTTACTCTGAAACTTCAGTACCGGTAATTAAACTAGACAAAAAGGAGGCTGAGCGGCTGTAACGTGACTGTGTGTAGGGTGTTAGTTTGTCTTCCTCCATGTGTGTATGAAATCACCCCAGGGCGTTTCAGCCGGCATCCGTGCCATCTCTATTCATATACAGCATGTGTAATTATAAAATTAAAGA
>NW_018128108.1:666353-671620 GCF_001952655.1 Monopterus albus | reverse complement strand
AAGCCAATGAAAAGTTGGAAGTCCTTTTGAGGCAGTGGGAAAGCTGTTCTTAGCAGAGCTGTTATTCTTTTTTCTTTTGTCTTCTTTTTTGGAGCTCCCTATAATCAGTTTAATAGAGGAGCTTAAATGCACCAAGGCTAGACTGGAGATAACGCTGTCAAAATCCAGGGATGTAGCTGTGCAGAGTGCAGCACCAACAGTGTCAGCAGGGAGGAGGTGGAGCCCAAAGGAGGCAGTGTTGCAGGCTCAGGCAGCTCTTAAACATATGGATGTTGTAGGGCAGGTACAGCTTGGACATGGTGGTTTTGCTGAAAAAACTTAGAAAAATCAACTGGACTAGGCTTTTTTTAGGCCGAAGACGTTTCACCTCTCATCCAAAAGCAGGGGTGGCCAATTCCAGTCCTTGAGGGCCGCTGTCCTGCTTGTTTTCCAACTATCCCTGCCTGACCTGCTGCTGACTACCTGGCTCAGGTGTGTTCAGCCAGTCAGAAGCTGGAAAATACCATCTTAGATGAAAGTGGAGTGAGGAAAGATAAACTGAATTGGTATCTTCCAGCTTGTTTTATGCCGAAGACATTTTCACCTCTCATCTCACCATCCAAGGGCCAGTCAGTCATCCTCACCATCACAGACCATTTTTCCAAGGCAGCCCACTTCGTCGCCCTACCTCACTTACCCTCTGCTCAGGAAGGAGCCGAACTGTTGTTCCAACACTTCTTCCACCTCCACGGGATCCCCGATGACATCGTTTCAGACCGGAGGCCCCAATTCACTTCCCATGTGTGGTCAGCCTTCTGCTCAGCCATAGGAGCCTGGTCCAGCTTGTCTTCTGGTTTCCACCCTCAAACTAATGGACAAGTTGAACGACTCAATCAAGAACTGGAAGACGCTCTCCACTGTGTCACTGGCAATGAGCCTGAGTCTTTGAGCACCTTACTGCCATGGGTGGAATATGTTCACAACACCCTCACCAGCTCTGCCTCAGGTCTCTCCCCCTTTGAGGCCTCCCTGGGGTACCAACCACCCTTGCTGTCCACTGAGGAGACCGATGTAGTGGTGCTTTCAGTTCAAGCTCACATCCACCGGTGCCAGCAGATGTGGACAGAAACCATGCCTGCCCTGAACCATACCTCAGAACAGAATTGCAAGTTGGCAGATCGCCGATGGAGAGCAGCTCCTACTTATGAGAAAGGACAGCAGGTCTGGCTGTCCTCTGCTCACATCCCTCTGAAGTACATCACACGTAACAGGTCCTGTCAGGGTTACACTTCGCTCCCTGTCTCTCTCTCTCTTCCTCCTTCCCTCTGCAGATGTTGGTATCTCAGAAATGCACCTCACCTGTGGCAGATTACTTTGATGAGCTGTTGGCCTAGTTAACCACCACTCTAACACTCAGTCACCGCCAGTTCGTTGTCATACCTAGACCACAAAGTTTTGGGTATACAAACCTGCAAGTAAACCATCACCTTTATAACCGCACTCTCTGCTGAGATCTGTACCTAGTGTATGGAGTCCTGCCTCTGACATCATATGCTGTAGTACACATTGTACTTGCTCCTGTCTCATTGTCAGCTTCTATCAAGACAGTGTATGAAGGCCATGATATGCTAACCCCTGGATATAGGAATAAAGCTTAACCTCAGACTAAGGTGGCATATTTGAAACATATTAAAGCTCCAAACACTGCTTGAGGTTTTAATTGACTACCATGAACCTGAAAACAGAGTTCCCTGCAGACATCCCTCTTTAATGTTATTAATTCAGGATGGGACCCCAAAACCTCCCAAATAACAACAACCTGCAGTTATTGTTGCAGCTACCTCCTTAAGCCCTCAGATGTTACTGTACTGAAACTGAAATTTTTTATTAATCAGTATACTCTGGCTCTTTGAGGAAGTGTCTTAAATTTTGTTTAATATAACCAATGAAAGCTGTGTAACTGGACACTTAAGACCATATCTGTTTTGCACAATATTTAGTTGACCCAAGATGTTATTAAGGATAGGATATTTAAAGAATAGTGTACAGTATATTATGTAACAAGTAAACAGTTTGATATTTTAGATAAACCCTTTTCTGATATAACTGTCTAAAAATCATTTTAGCAGTTCAATCTTGGTTTCCTGTCAACCCTGTGAACTGTTATGCAACCTCAGACACTCACTAGGAATTGGGTAATCAAACACTGAGAAGTGTGTGCCTATATGTGCGGCCTTAACCATTACCACTTAAAAGTGTAAACCCACTAAAATCATAGGACTGTCAATAACATCAAACTTGACTCAATAACCACAGTGCACCTTTTCAGTAATTTTATATAGAAGCTTAAAAGAGCTCCAGCAAATCGGCAAGCAATACAATATAAACCTTAAAATCATCAATAATTGTCTTGATTGGCTTACAACCTAAATAATCAACAAATGTTATCTCCAAACATCACTCTAAAATATTATACTGATTAAAACTATTATGGTTGAGCTAAGCTCTTGATCTGAATAAAAGTCAAAGTTCTCACGTCACCGGTTCTCAGCTGGCTCTGGGTGTGGTGGCGGCAGGTTGGGCAATTGTTTGTTCCTCTTTTTCCTTTTGGCCAGGATTCAAGCTTTCAAAAGGACAAACTTAATAATTTGAAAAATTAAAACTCATCAGGACAACCTCTTTCTCCTCTGGTTCAATTTTCTAAACTCTGGGAGAGAATTATTGGAGATTTTCAGATAGACCATGTTCTTCTTGGTCAAATCTTCTGTAACTCAGGAAGCATAAAGACATGAAAATGTCTAAAATGGTCTTCTTTTCAAGCCGTTTTTCCCCACCAGGCTGGGTGGCTTGTGGCATTCTGTTAAAATTCTTCATTTCTTCATCAATCATCTTTTAAGCAGGAATTCAGTTTCTTTGCTGAACTGTGAAGCTCTACCATAGTTTCATCATGCCACGTTGACATCCATTTCACCCTCCCAGGCCAGGTGCCTGTGGCGCAGCACCCACAGAAAGGGGCACTCTCTCCCACGTCGACATCCATCTCACCCTCACAGGCCAGGCCTGCGGGGTAGCATCCCCAGATGGGTGATCTTCCCGGACTGCCTCTCCGCAGTCCTCGGTCTCCTGGAAGTCAGACAGTCAACCAGACAGAGCCTCTGGCCACAGCCATGAAAGAACTCTCCTTTCTCTTTTTTGCCTGGGTTTTTAAAGGGTTCTGGTCAGTAGTCTTTGTCCTCTCGTCCAACTAGATGTCACAGTTTGTAGTTAATACCTTATGTGGCATGCAAAGTCATATTCTTCTGAAGTATTGCATATTTTTACTGTCACAGTTCAAGTCTACTGCCTGTAACCGTCCTCCACCCAACTGTGATCCAGCTTCGGACTCTACTTCCTCTTTCCTAGAAAACTAAAATCATCTTAATACCTAATAAAGATACATGAAACTCACATCTGATTGAAATATCAAAATTCCATCATTGCTTTCAACAGAACAATCAGGATTACACACTGATTTCACACAAAACTATCAATGCCTTAAGATCAAAACATAGATCTTTATGTTTTGAATACATTACTTGAATAAACATTGATTATCATTGATTAGACATTGATCAAACATTAATTATCAGTCAAATCTTTACTTTTAGGCTTGAAACCATTATTTTTACTTTCTTAATAAGCTGTGTCTCTTCTCTGTGTCACATACAGTACAGTACACACACTTCTTCAGTTCCTCTTTTCAGGGATGTGTCTACTTCCTCTTTTCTGTGATTCTGCATTTTTCATTCTTTTAGATGTAAAATCACTTCTCTCCATTCTTTCAATACAATCATTTCACATTTTATTCTTACACATTCACTAATGATTATTTCAAACAAAACACACACATAAATCATCTTATGATTATCCTTACTTATTAAAAGCTTAACTTTGTAAGCATTCTGCCATAGCATTTTAATAATAATTTCTCTCTCTCCTCCGGCCTCTTCTGCCATTTTCTTTGCCTCCTCTGTTTCCTCCTTCTTGGTTCTCTCTGGGACCCATATTTACAGCTTCTCTGACAACAGCCAGAACCTGTCCTCACTGGCACCATCCCGTCTGGGCTAGCCTTCCTGCAGCCACAGTCTCAGTCACTGCTTGACTCAGCAGTAGATCTCCAGCATCTCATCTCTCTCTGGGCCAGCTGATCTGCACTCGCCTCAGCTCATCACTCAACTCAACAACCTATCCAACAACTCATCTCTCCGGCATCACTCCACCAGATTCATCCCAAAGACCACGCTCTACCCGAGATATGATCCACCATCCCCAGCCCCGTACAGACTGACTTTCCCCTGTCAGCTGCCAGTACATCATCATTTATCATCATCCGTACTATATCCCATCAGACTCTGTTGTTGCAATAAAACATTGTTCTCTTACCAATTTTCTGAAGTTCGGGTCCTGCTCTCTTTTTCTTCCTCTCTCTCCTCTGGGCTAGAGAGAGGGAGACCATAACAGTCCCCCCTAGAGTGTTGAGAGCCTGTGGTGATCAGCTAGCTAGTGTGTATACAGACATCTTCAACCTGTCCTTAACCCAAGGAGTAGTCCCTCGCATTTTCAAAAAATCAATTATCATACTGGTCCCTAAGACATCAGACACATCCACTCTGAATGACTTCAGGCCAGTGGCGCTCACATCAGTCGCCATGAAGTGCTTAGAGAAACTGGTCCTCACAGATGTTAACCACATGGTCCAAGACACTTTAGACCCCCTCCAGTTTGCCTACCGCCCCAACATATCAGTGGATGATGCGACAGCTCTGGCTTTATTCCACACTCTGAAACACCTGGACAACAGCAGTACGTATGCTGGGATGCTCTTCTTGGATTACAGTTCTGCATTTAACACCATTCGTCCGGGCAGGCTGATTGGGAAGATGACAGACCAGACCTCGGTGTACCAACTCCCACCTGTAACTGGATTCTGGACTTCCTGACTGAAAGACCACAGGTAGTTAGAATGGGAGGGTGTCTGCTGAGCTCACAATCAGCACAGGTTCACCACAGGGCTGCTGTCTCAGCAAACTCTTCACCACCTTGTACACCCATGACTGTGTCTCCAACCATGACAACACCATCATCATTATATATGCTGATGACACCAGCATTCTGGGCCTCATCAAGGGGGGGGGGACGAGTCGGGTTACAGAAGCTTGGTGAATGACAATCTTGTTTATGGGGAGGAGAATAACATCATCCTCAATATAAATAAGACAAAAGAAATAATAGTAGACTTCAGGAAGAAC
>NW_018128108.1:660598-666343 GCF_001952655.1 Monopterus albus | reverse complement strand
CCTAGCCGTGAAGCGCGCGGTTGCAGGGGGCGTACCAGCCTCAAGTTCCAGAGCCTCCAGGTGACATCTGCCCTGAGCTGGTCACTGACCACAGCTGCTACAGTGAAGAAAGCCCAGCAGCGGCTATACTTCATCAGGCGGCTCAGAAAAGCTGGGCTGCACCGTCACCCTCTTACCCAGGCTTATAGAGGACTGGTAGAGAGCATCCTCACTACTGGCATCACAGTCTGGTATGGTAACACCACACAGGCATAGAGGAAGGCTCTTCAGAGGGTCATAAAGACCGCAGAGAGGATCACTGGGACTGAACTGCCTGCAATGGACACACTGTACACACAGCGCTGTCGTAAAAGGGCGGAGAACATACTCAAAGAGCCACGCCACCCAGCTCACACTTTGCTCAGACACAAAAACTGCACCTACAGCCTCAGGCACAGCGGACAGTATCATCACACACAGAACTAGACTTTACAACAGCTTTTTCCCTGCCACAGTAAGACTGATGGCAAATACGAAAATGTGACAATATATGTTCAATAACCCCTCACTAGGCATGTGCAGTAATGATACAGAAATATTCCACAAGGTATTTTTGTAAAAGCATCTCATCAACACTGTTCTCTTGGGGGACCTGAATAATAGCAGGACATTCTCTACCAAGCGATGGAAACAGGCCTGAATATAAACTGTGTTTTAGTATGTTATAACCCATCACTACCTCACCAAGCGTAATGACATATCCAACTCCACCATGTGAATTACTAAGTGCAATGTTTGAGGTTCACTGGGGAAAATACTATTGCCCTATTTTTGTGCATTGTGTTTTAATACGTTTTCACCCTTATGTAACTTTTTATTTTAAGACTAAGTGTTCTTTCTGGCTTTTGAGTTCTTACCTGACTCCAAAGGAGAGCTGCACAAGAATTACTATATGCCTAGACTGTTTATGCATAAATGGCAAATACAAATCTTGACTTGACTTGACTTGACTTGAATGATATGGGCATTCAGCAATAGGTGAGAAATAAATGGTATTTTGATTTTTCTGTATGTCCTGCATATCAGGTCCGCTCGGCGCGGCCCGCCTTTCTTCTGCCTTTCTCTCTCTTGCTCTCTCTTCCTGCGGGATCGGCACCTCAGCTGTGTTGCATTCGGTAACAAGTGACTCATTTGTCGGTACACACAGCTGAGGTGCATTCCTGTGATTACTTGCTCCTTTATTTAAACCTCTAGCAGACACTCTGTCTTTGCTGGAGCATTATACGCATATACCGAACTATGACTAATATGTCATTGGTTGCATGTTAGATGCAAATGCATTTACGTGTGACTAGATTGGACTTTCAAGGCTGACAGTACCTGTGCCATTGATTGTTGTTCAGTACGTTGTATGCATGTGTCTAGCTAAGTGAAATCGGAATCAACGATGACAGTTTCCCTGTGCTATTGATGTCGGTACGTTCGCCACTCTCTTATTTTTCACCTGTCTGTCTTCATCCTCCTACTCTTCTGGTTCCTGCTGTTAGCCTGTCTACTCACCTGTTCGTCCTGGTCTCTTCAGCCATCTCTGTCCAACCCTGGTTCAATACTATACATTGACTCTTTTACGTGTTGACTTTGTTTGTGTTGCCACAAATAAACCACCTTTTTTTCACTAGCACCTGGGTCTGCAGACTTGAGTCCTACCGCAGTTCTCCCTCACCCTCCTGGTGAGGGGGACTAAACCATAACACTGTACATATAGTGAACTGACAATAAAAAACTGGTCTTTATATGTCAGCATGTCAGGCTAGTTTAGCATAATGGTAGCAGTTCAGCCCTGTTCTTGTCATGATCCTGCCCCGTCAGCTTCCGGTCCAGCTTTTATTCTGACACCACTTCCTGTCCCCAGCTTACCCTAACTCCTGGTAACTTCATCTCATCATGCACATTGGTTTCACCTGCCCCTTAATCACTCACACCTGGTCACCACAGTATTTAGCTGCCAGATTGTTTTATGCCCTGTTTAGACTCTCCAGCATTAATTTCCAGTGACTGCTATCCTGATACTGAACCCCTGCCTGCTCTACTGACCTGTGATCCAGCCTCCTCCCTTTTGCCTGACTGCTATCCTGAGATCAACACCCTGCCTGTTCTAATGACCTATGATTTTGCCTTGCCTTCCCTGCTGCCCTGACGGAGATTTCGAACACAGACTGAGCTAAGTACTGCCTGATCCCTCAAGACTGTCTGTTCACATCTAACTTACAGAAAGACATTAAACTCTGTTCTGCTGCCTCAGCTTTCTAGCTCTTTAATTGGGTTCACACCTCCATCTTCAGGGGAGCTTCACACACCCCTCTCTGACCATTCTTTATTGACTGGGGGAAGATTCTGCTCCAGGTAGTCCTCATCCTCAAAGCCTTTTCTTTTGGAACACTATACATGTGACATACTAAAATGGTACAAACATACAGCATCCAATCTCACCTTGGAGTCAGTCTTATTAATACTTACAAACTAGGAGTAATTAGCTAATTTGCTATTTCTTTATAGATGGATAGAGCAGCCACTACACAAATTTACAGAAACAACTGGAAACGATGACAATTAAGGCTTAGTTAAGTTAAATTATATGTAGAAATTAAGTTAAAAAATAAAACAATAAAAAGAGTAAAAGTTAAAATAATTAAAAGATAGGACCTATGTAGTATAAACTGTACATTAGTGCAGTCAGGATGTCTTGTGCAAATGGTCTCATGACTGCTTTGCAACAGCTTTTTCAAGGATTTTAGAAATAAACGGGAGATTGGATATTGGTCTATAATTAGCTAGAACACCTGCACTGAGAGTAGGCTTTTTGATTAGTGGTTTAATTACAACGACCTTAAAAGCCTGCGGAACATAGCGGAATAGAGAGAGGTTAATCAGATCTAATATGAACGTGTTGACTGGGGCAAGACGTCTTTGAGCATCCTGGTCGGGATGGGGTCCAGGAGACATGATGATGATTTACGGTAGATGAAGCAGTTGTTGAGGTAAACTTGGAGAGATTTATAGGAGACAAGTAGTCTAAGTATAAATGAGGTCTCACAGATTATTCTAAACCCACTGTACTTGATGGCAAGTCTGTGAGAGCTGTGGAAACGATTTGATTAATTTTTTCTCTAATAGTTGTGATTTTATTTGTAAAGAAGCTCATGAGATCATTGCTGCTGAGATCTAAGGGAATAATAAGCTCAACAGCACTGTGGCTCTTTGTCAGCCTGGCTACAGTGTTGAAAAGAAACCTGGGGTTGTTCTTATTTTCCTCTATTATGATGAATAAAATGTGGTTCTGGCACTATGAAGGGCTTTTTTATATGTTATTAAACTATCTTTCCAGTACTATTAACAAGATTATGAACTTGTGTGGGAGTAAAGTTAAGGTGGCCGCCCACCATACAGTTACACCATGAACCACGGTTCAACCAGGATGCCTGGTTGCAACAAACTGTACAAAAGGCTTCCTCCAGTCCACAGCTAGTGATAGCGGTAGCATTCCACCAGGGTCCCACTGGAGGAGTGGCAGCCCCGTTCTCTCAATCTCCCAGTTGTCAAGGATGATGAAAACGCAGACTTCAGCCTGCAATGGGTTCCAGACCTCCTCCTGCGACGTCGCCAGCGGAATGCTCGGGGCGGACAGCCATCCGAGCGGCGAAGAAACTGGGGGATCGAGGTCGGCGGGGGAGGAAACGAGTTGGTTCGGTAGTAACGATGTCCCTCAGGCGATCAAACATAGAATAGCGTCCAGGAGCGTATGGCGGTCATATATCAGAGTGGGGATAACAGTAGTAGCTTAAAACATGCTAAAACACAGTGCACACAGGAAAAGCCAGCGGCAGGCCCAACACAACGGCGCCATCTATAAAAACGGTGTTGGACATTCAAACATCCAAAAACACACCCAACCCCTCTCTGTAAAACATCCTACAATTTGTTTTCCTCCCCAGGTAGCCAGCGGATCTGGGCCGATTCTGGCTAAGTGTCGGCACACTCGGTTGAATTCCGGCATTGGCTCACCAACACTGAGCCAGATCTGGGCCAGTATAGGTTGCCAGATCTGGGCCAGTATAGGTTGCCAGATTTGGGCCAGTTTCGGTTGAGATATGGCATGTGGGCTGAAATTAAATCATAAAAAATGTGCAAGTAACCACACATGCACACACAGACACACAATAAAACGACATATACCATCTGGCTGTTGTAATTCAGTAAACTTGTAAGAAAAAAGTGCCTGTGACAGCCATATTATATTCTCAAACTTTAGTAGGTTAAACATAAAACTGAAAACTTGCTATAATCACAAAAGCCACTTGATTTAATACAACGGTGTTGAGTGAATCCATTCAGTTCCACCCTTGGTGGTCATGTGACCTAGCTTGTCTGAGTTTCCATAGGACAGGCATTGCACTTGCTTAGTAGCTCACGTCTTTTGCTGAAGCAGACCGGACCGTTGGCGCAACCAGTTGAGCTCAGAGAGTACGAGGATTTCAGAAACGTTGGAACAAATATCTGAGTAAGTATGCTTTTCAAATGGACATTGTTAAGTTGGTGTTTAAAATAAAAAAAAGTGATATTGCTGGCGTTCGTGTGCAATGGTCGCATAAATATGGGCAATATCTGAGCACATGTTAGCTAACGTTTTCTAGCTAGCGAGTTCGCCAATTAACAGAATTGGCATTGTAGAAAAACATTACATTACTAAACAGGGGATCTCCCCCAGAAGCAGCATTATTAGACCGCCACACAGCTTTGAGTTTTGTGGCAATTTCATACGTTCATCTTACTTAGGCTGATGAGCGATTGGGCAAAGGAGTAAGGGTGTGGCGGGCAAAGGAGTAAGGGTGTGGCTGTGTGGCTGCAGTCATGGCCAGTATGAGTCACGATTTGTGGTAAAATGTACATTTTTTGTAACTGCATGAGTCAAATTGCACTTAGGTATCCTTCATAATGCTCAGCATTGTGGGGAGGGGGGCCGGTAAGTGCTTGTGTGCGCGAGCGCGGGTTAAGTTGTAGCTCCGCCATGGCCTCGTGTAAACCGAGGCGCATTAATATTATGTTGAAGCACAGTACGTATTACTCCGCGAGGTACCCATCACTATTTATATGATTGTAGTTATTTGTTTTAAAAAAAATTGATAGACGTTTTGTCTCCTTTACAATATTTTTCATCTAAATTATTATTTTTTTTTTTTCGGGTCCTTGAGATTCGGAGCCCTGAGATTCTACTCCACCACCTCAAATCATTTGCCCTGACGATGGAGCTCTACTCTGAATACAATAAATCATCAAATCTGCGGAGAAGGTCCAGGGTCACAGTAAAGACACGTCTTGCATCACTTTCCACAAATAGTCAAACCTCTGAAGATGACGTTGCTGACAAAAGCAATCAGCTTCTTGATGTGGAAGTTCCTTGTGCTGAAATTTCATATTGTGATGATGAAGCTGCAGGATGTGGTTATCAAAAAGTGCAAAGTGGTGATCACAGTGGTCATGATATAGAGACTTTTATGGAAAGTGAATGCACAGAAGAGGCTTATGCTGAGTATCATTTTGGTTGCCCTGACTGCCCTGTTGTCAGTGTTGAGATGTCACCATCCATCTTTACCTAAAGATGCCAAGACACTCCTCCATACTAACAGAAATTACATAATCAACCAAGTTGCAGGAGGTGCATACTATTACTTTGGGATTGTCAGTTCTCTCACTCGTTTCTTGAACAAT
>NW_018128108.1:653309-660232 GCF_001952655.1 Monopterus albus | reverse complement strand
AGTTACAGCTGTTTCTGTTTTTCCCCCTTTGATTGGCTTGTTTGTTTGTTTTTTTTCTGGCTGTTTCTCCTGTAATTTAAATCCTTTCTGGAGTGAAGTCCCTGTACAGAAGCTGAGTTACTTCTACATGAAGAGCTGCACTTCCTTCCACTTTTATTCTATTGTCTGGTTTCTGTTGCTTTATTTATCCCAGCGGGCAGTTCAGTTTAACAGTCTTTCCAGTTCAGATCATAAGTTAAATAAAAAATATAATACAAATATTCTATTTTACCACCTCAGTAAGAAGTTAGACTTTTCTATTTTGTGTGGAAATTAAAAAATACATAATACATTTTAAAAATTACTAATTTGATAAATGAAAACATGTTAACACCAACATTTATTTAGGACCAGTATAGCAACAGAAGAAATCAAAGCCATCAAGAGAGAAAGATGCAGGAAAAGCTCATCAAATGTGCTATTGTAATGTAACCAGATAAATATTTTCTGTTGAGCCCTATCTTTTTTAGACAATAGAGGGTGTTTATATTTTTGGTAATTTGATGCCACGAAAAGTATGCTGAATAGGAAATCAGAAATATATTTATTGCCAAGTAGATTTACACATATGAAGCATTTGTCTGGGTGATGTGGTGCAGACTAGCCAGGGAACTCTCCCTGGGTTTCTTTGAGGTGCTCATCCAATGTTACTTCTCTACTTACCTGTCTTCAGATTTTCCTTAAGCTGTTTACAGTTCAGTTTTAAATCAAGAGGACAATGCACGAGTATAGATTTAATCATAACCTGTAATACAGAGCAACTGTATGTATGTTACTGCAGAGGTCTGCAATAACAAAACTGTGATGACAATGATCCCTGAGCAATGTTTATTTGGAAAACTGGAGCCTCTGCAGTTCACACTTGATCATTACAACTATGTGAGTTTGTTGCAACATGATTACTCATGGAGCAGTCATCACAGTCACAGACCAGTTTCCACTGTCTGTCGATGCTGGCTATTTTGAGTTTCAATGAATCATAACATTGACCTTTGAGACTGAGACTCAAAAAATAAAACAGAAAAATGGGGAAAACAATCAGGAGTCAAAAGCAATATACAGTAGTGCATAACCATAACATGAGGCAGTTCAGATTATTAAAGGGAGTTTATTAGTCACCTTTAAGGACTGTGTCACAGATAGCACATTAAATTGGGTCATGTTTTAGCTTTGTATTTGTTAAACTTAAAAAAAAACCTACAACAATGAGGCTCTGATAATAATTAACAGTGCCTTTCTTCCCCACTCTCTACTTCCTCCTAAACTGAAAAATTAATAACATGACTTGACTTTCATTTGCCGTTATGTGTGCCTCTTACCTGTCTGCTAAGACTTAATAGAACAGCTACAAACAATAAAATATTTCCAAATGTTATTCCGCGGTCCTGATGTGTCTGTAACATACTAAGGTATGTTTCTGAGTCAGTCAAGTTACCATGACACGGTGTTCTTTTTTACCTGGATTAAAGCCACACCTTGTTTGCACCAGCCCCCTTCTTGTTTATGTGTCAAAGCCAATGAAAAGTTGGAAGTCCTTTCGAGGCGGTGGGAAAGCTATTCATAGCAGAGCTGTTATTCTTTTATTCACATGAAAAACACTATCATTGTGTGTGTGGTGAAAGAGAAGGGTGTGAGTGAGAGCAAATGAGTGTATTATAACAAATAGGTTTTCACAGTTAGGGCCAAGATTTTTTTTTTAGGTTTGATGACTTATTTCAAAATGTGGTTATTTTGATGGTTTTAAAGTTGTGAGGAAAATTACTGAATCTGTTTTTGGCACAACTGTATGAATGGTAACATTTTACAGTAATGATAAAAATCATGTTTAAGTAATGTTTAATGTATAACCCATGATTTAATACATGAATTTCTGCAAAAATGATCAAGTCACTGTGGCTTTCTGTAATTAGTAATGACTTGATATTTAACTAGAGAAAATGGGAAATGTAACATAAATACAGAGACAAAGGTAGAGTAGAGATAAAGTAGCAGTAGAGAAAGTAAGGCACTGTTTAATAAGGAGGAAAGTGACACCTTGAAAGTTCCTAAAAAAACTAGAGGCTTACTTAAAAAAGATGCATGCAGCTCAAAAAAGGGACAGGAAGCTTGGTCTGCCCCCCCGGCTTAATGGCATGCCCTGTAGGCTATCTAAACATGCTCCAGATGGGTCGAGGTTTTTGTGGAGGCTTATTAGAGTGGCATGGAAGAAGCAGCTCATTCCTAAGTCATGGAGAAGAGCAAGAAAAAAGTTTAAGTTGAAGTGGAGCAGTTTAGGTCTATTTGTCTTCTGAATGTAGAAGGCAAGATCTTCTTTAGTGTTGTGGCTCAAAGGTTGTTGAGTTACCTAGAAAGGAATAAAATTGATACCTTAGAGTAGAAATGTTAGGACCGCTCACACACGGGATGGTTAGTGAGCGAAAAAATAAGAGAAACTCGCAACAAAGTAGCAAGTGAACTGGGTATAAGTAGGGTGAGGGACTAAGTGAATGCAGCTGGTGTAAATCAAGGAATCAGTGGCAGGTGTGCAACGTGGAGAAAACTGAGACAGAAGTAATAAGAAAGGGAGGTGAGAAGGGCAGGTGCAGCCGGGCAAACCTGACAGGCAGTCAGAAAGATAATGGATACCAGACAGACAAAACACCATCCCAGGGAGGGAGGCGGGGGCCACCGGAGGGGGTGTTGTGGGCGTATTCCACTCAAGGCAACAACAGGTTCCAGTCTTCTGGTGAGGAACTGGTTATGCAACGGAGGGCGTTTTCAAGCTCCTGGTTTAACCATTCAGCCTGACCATTAGTTTGTGGGTGGTATCTGGAGGAAAGACAAGGACGAGCCCCAAGGGCTGTGCAGAAGGCGGGCCAGATGTGCGAAGTGAACTGTGGAGCCCGGTCAGAGACAATGTTTATGGGAATGCCGTGGATGTGAAAAACGTGTTGAACCAGGAGCTGGGCCATGTCAAGGGCTGTGGGGAGTTGTGGTAGTGCGAGAAAGTGAGTGGCCTTGGAAAAGCAGAGAACAATGATAAGAATGACTGTGTTGCCTTGGGAGGGAGGTAGCCCGGTGATGAAGTCTAGAGCTATGTGAGACAAGGGCCGACTGGGCGTGGTCAGTGGCCGAAGGAGGCCCGCAGGTGACTGATGGAGGGGTTTGGACTGCGTACAGGGAGCACAGGTTGCTACATACTCCCTGGCGTCTTTTTCTAAGGTTGGCCACTAATAGTGGCGTTTCAGGAGAGTAATGTTAGTTAGTCAGGAGTCATGGGCCCAGTTGAGGGTCTGGGCCCTAACAGCCTGGGGGATAAACAATCTGGTGGCCCCACCCCAGGATCAGGTTCGTGTTGTTGGGCCTCCCGTATGGTGTTCTCTATCTCCCATGTCACAGAGGCAACCATACAGGAGGCAGATAGAATGGTTTCTAGAGGGGTGTCCAAGGTAGAGGGATGGAAGTGCCAGGAGAGAGCATCTGGCTTTTGGTTGCGGGACCCTGGCTGGTAGGAGAGAGTAAACTGTAACCGATCAAAGAACAAGGCCCACTTCACTTGTCTGGGGTTCAGTTTTTGGCTGACTGGAGGTAGGCCAGGTTCTTGTGATCGGTCCAGACTAAAAAGGGCTGGTCGGCACCCTCGAGGAGGTGCCGCCATTCTTCCAACATCAATTTTACAGCCAGTAGTTCTTGGTTACCTACATCGTAGTTGCATTCAGCCGGGGTCAACCATCAGGAGAAGAATGCACAGGGGTGTAAGGTCTGGTCTCCCTAAGACCGCTGAGAAAGGACCGCTCCTACCCCAGTGTCGGATGCGTCCACCTCAACCACAAACTGCCGCAGGGGGTCAGGTTGGAGGAGTACGGGGGCTGTAGTAAATCGGTGTTTGAGTCCTTGGAAGGCCTGCTCCACTGTCCTGGACCATGCAAACTTCACCTTGGTGGAGGTGAGCTGCGTAAGGGGGGCAGCCACCCTGCTATAGTTCTTAATAAAGCATCAGTAGAAGTTTGCAAAGCCCTTGAAGCGTTGCAGGTCCTTCACGCAGGTGGGAGTGGGCCAATTGGTGACTGCAGTGATTTTGGATGGGTCGGTGTGGAGTCCCTGTTTGATGAGGAACCCCAGGAAGCCACTGAAGGAGAGTGGAAGATGCACTTCTCGGCTTTAATGTACAGGCGGTTTTCCAGGAGTCGAAGGAGGACTTGACGTACATGTTGGATATGGTCTGTGAGGGATGAAGAGTATATGAGAATGTCATCGAGATAAACAAACACAAAACTGCCTAGGAAATCACGGAGGATGTCATTGATCAACCCCTGAAAAACCGCCGGGGCATTGGTGAGGCCAAAAGGCCTCACCAGATATTCAAAATGCCCAAGGGGGGGGTTTGAAGGCCGTCTTCCACTCATTGCCCTGCACACTAGGTGGTAGGCACTCCTGAGGTCCAACTTGGTGAAGACTGCTGCACCCTGGAGAGACTCAAAAGCAGAGGAAAGGAGAGGTAATGGGTATTTATTCTTGACAGTAATAGCATTTAGACCACGGTAATCAATGCAAGGATCGAAGCCACCATCCTTTTTTCCTCACAAAAAAAGAACCCTGCAACCAGGGGTGAGGAAGAAGGACGGATCATACCTGCACGTCGGGCGGTTTCAATGTACTCCTCCAGAGCCTGTCATTCAGGTTTGGAGATGTGGAGGAGGCGACTGTTGGGCAAGGTGGCTCCCGGATACAGGTCAATAGCACAGTTATATGGTCTATGAGGGGGAAGAGAGTCTGTGGCAAGGTGCTTGCTAAACACCTGTTGAAGGTCATGATAGTCCGGGGGTATGTAAGACAGATGAGGTGGCTCAGGAGGTGGAGAGGCAGAAGGAGTAGATGGTGTCCAGCCAGGAGACAGGTGGAGACTCATTGGAATTGTTAATAGTCTTTCTTTTATAAGACAGTCTTGGTAGAATAGTATCTGTGGCTGGACAACTTCATGGATGGTGATTTGGTGAAAAGACTCCGCAACCTCTAGAGGGATACCTAAGGACCCAGTCCACCGAAACTGAGTAGATGAAAAGTTCTGGCTGCCCTGAACCACACCTCTGAACAGAAACGCAGATTGGCAGATCGCAGACGAAGAGCAGCTCCTACCTATAAGAAAGGACAGCGGGTCTGGCTGTCCTCTGCTCACATACCTCTCAAGAACGTCACACATAAGCTGGCACTGAGATGCCCGGGTCCCTTCACTATCTCAGACATCATCCACCCAACAGCTGTCCGCTTTACGCTCCCCCAATCGATGCGGTTGCATCCCATATTCCACGTCTCACAGCTCAAGGCGGTCTCCTCAACTCCACTCAGTCCTCCTCCCTCACAACCTCCTCCTGCCATTGAGGTGGACGGTGGACCTGCTTATTCCATCCGGCGCATTCTGGACATCCGCCCTCGTGGATGGGGGTTCCAATATTTGGTGGATTAGGAGGGGTATGGTCCGGAGCAGCGGTCCTGGACTCCCCGTTCCTTCATCTTTGACCCACAGATGCTTCATGCCTTTCATCAGGTTCACCCTGACAGGCCGGGTGGGTCGCTGTGAGGCTCACTTTGGGGGGTGGGGGGGTCCTGTCAGGGTTACGCTTCGCTGCACCTCACCTGTGGCAGATTACCTTGATGAGCTGTTGGCCTAGTTAACCACCACTCTAACACTCAGTCACCGCCAGTTCGTTGTCATACCTAGACCATGAAGTTTTGGCTCCTACAAACCTGCAAGTAAACTGTCACCTTTATTACCGCACTCTCTGCTGAGCTCTGTACCTACTGTATGGAGTCCTGTCTCCGACATCGCATGCTGTAGTACACATTGCACTTGCTCCTGTCTCATTGTCAGCTTCTATCAACACAGCCAGAAGCTCTCCTCACTGGCACCATCCTGTCTGGGCTAGCCTTCCTGCAGCCACCATCTCACTCAGCATTAGTGAGATGGTGGCGGTAATAAAGAGAGTGCGGTAATAAAGGTGACGGTTTACTTGCAGCAGTAGATCTCCAGCATCTCATCTCTCCAGTACCATCACGTCTGGGCCAGCCACTGTGCACTCGCCTCAGCTCATCACTCAACTCAACAACCCATCCAACAACTTGGGGACGGACTGCCGTTTCCTGCCTCTACGGTAAACCATACTCATTTCCTGTTTTCTGTACTTGCACTGCGTTGTGCTTGCTTCCAGATTGTTTAGGAATTAAGCTCACTATTTTCTAGGTTCATCTGAATTTTTGAGTGACAACATACACTTGCACCACTTAAAGCACTTGTGTTGCAGAAGTTCTTGCTAACTACCAAATTTAATTTGCTACTTTAGGTCGGCTAGTTTGGAAGCTAGCTAAGCTAGTAGCTTAATTGAGAGCAATGGCTTCCCCCTCTTCCTCTCCTCCTTTCTCTTGCTTGGAGTGTTGCGTGTTCAGTTATTCCTCTGCCTCCTTTAGCGATAATGGTACTTGTAATAAATGTCAGATGCTAGTGTAGCGGAATGATTTCGTCACATCCGTGTCGAGGTACTCTGCGTTGTGATTAACCCGGCTGGAGACAATCTTTCAGCTACAAATGTCTTTATTGCTGGTACAGAAGACAACATAACAAGAACAGCTTTAGCTCCGTTGCACTCAAATTAACTCCATGAGAGTGTATGGCAGACTGGCCTGTGTATAAAATAAATTAAAATGCATAATACCTGGTACAGAAGACAACATAACAAGAACAGCTTTAGCTCCGTTGCACTCAAATTAACTAAAAGGGAACAAAAACAGTTTTAGACTTAGGTACCAATATTCATGCTATGCTAGTATAGCAGCAATGATGCGAACGCAACTTACCTCCATGAGAGTGTATGGCAGACTGGCGCCAATTGAACCACGCTTCCTTATTATAA
>NW_018128108.1:651452-652600 GCF_001952655.1 Monopterus albus | reverse complement strand
GTCTGATTAGCAGAGACGGCATCCATCCCACTTTGGGTGGTGCGGCTCTCTTATCTAGAAATCTGGACGAGTTTGTTTTACAACCTAAATTATGACAACCCAGAGTTGAGTCCAGGATGCAGGGTCGCAGTCTTACACGCCTCTCTGCTGTCTCTTTGCATCTGCTACCCACCCAAAACTCCTAGTACCCCATAGAGACTGTGTCTGCCCCCCAACCACCCAGATTATATAAATCAAAAATCAACTCGAGGGGAGTTATCCATAAGAACCTAATTTAAAATTAAGACTACTCCTTTCCTTTTAGTGGAAAGTACTAAGACAATCAAATGTGGTCCATTAAATATCAGATCTCTCTCATATAAATCTTTGTTAGTGAATGATTTAATAAGTGAACATCACATTGACTTATTGTGTCTTACTGAAATATGGTTATGGTTACAGCAGGAAGAATATGTCAGTCTAAATGAATCCTAAATGAATCCACTCCACCTAGTCACAGTAACTGTCACATCCCTCGAAACACAGGCCGAGGTGGTGGCGTGGCAGCGATCTTTGACTCAAGCCTATTAATCAACCCTAGACCTAAACATAGTTATAACTCATTTGAAAGTCTCACCCTGAGTCTCTCACACCCAAACTGGAAAACTCAAAAGCCAGTTCTATTTGTTATTGTATACCGTCCACCTGCTCCTTATTCAGAGTTTTTAAGTGAATTCTCAGACTTTCTGTCTGATTTAGTGCTTCGTACAGATAAAATAATCATAGTAGGTGGCTGTCTCTATGAAATACTGGGAGTTTGGGTGGGTAGCAGCTACAAAGAGACTGCAGAGAGGCGTGTAAGACTGCAACTCTGTGTCCTGGTCTCATATCTGGGTTGCCCCTTCTATCATGTTTCCTGAAGTTACACCATGAACCACGGTTCAACCAGGATGCCTGGTTGCAACAAACTGTACAAAGGCTGCCTCCAGTCCACAACTAGTGATAGCTGACTAACAAGCTCTATGGCAGCATTGAATTGACTATGTGTGATTGAGTGCTTTTTGATTGATTTTTTTCAAACTGTGTAAAATCTTAATTAAAGCACTTTTAAAAATGTCATTACCTCTGATATCCGTAATCAAAAGCAAAGGTAAAGGGAGGAGTATACC
>NW_018128108.1:629959-650292 GCF_001952655.1 Monopterus albus | reverse complement strand
ACCAGTTAGCAGCCTCTCTTAACAAAACAAACAGACCCAGTGGAGAGACCATGTGTCCACAACACATGGTGGAGATACTTCTAATATATGAAGTGTTGGCAGCCTAGTTTCAATCTGTCTGCCACACTGAATCAGCCTTTTCAAAGGTGAGATATCATGTTAACCACACTATAGTCCCGACTCCTACACCACCCTGGCCTCAGGTACAAAGTCTTTTAAAACTGCATGTGACATTTGAGAGGAGGTAGTTATTTCCCAAAGGTGTACATGCTCTCATGTCCACACCATGTGACATGGATGGTTCTTTCATGACCTTTAGCTGCGTACAAACAAATGTTTGGTACTCACATTTTTCAAAAATTTCTTTTTTTTTTTTTTTTTTTTTTTTTTTTTTGTACACATTTTCTAGTGAACACAAGATGTGTGTGCATGTGTTCCATGCAAATACAGTATGTGCAAATTAGCATTTGCATGTCAGTGTAGAAAGAAAATGGCATTCCAGTCAGTATTCAAATATTTAATAGTCACAACAATGGAATTATTTAACAATGACCTTTGTATTGTTATAACAATAACAATAATTTGGAAATAATAATTTGTCACACATGCTGTAATGAAAAACTGATGCTGTTGTGGTGTGTCAGTGACAAACTCCCTTAGGTAAGTCTATAGTAAAATATGTCAGATTTCATGGTTTGTTATTGTGTGTGCACTTTTTACTTCCTGGAAAGACCTGTATTCATGATTATTTATTGTATGATGGGGCAGCACGGTGGCGCAGTGGTTAGCGCTGTTGCCTTACAGTGAGAAGGTTCCGGGTTCGGGCCCCACCTGGGACCCTTCTGTGTGGAGTTTGCATGTTCTCCCCGTGCTTGTGTGGGTTCTCTCCGGGTACTCCGGCTTCCTCCCAAAGACATACAGCTTAGGTTGATTGGTGTCTCTAAATTGCCCATGGGGGTGCGTGTGTGTGGTTGTTTGTCTATGTGTTAGCCCTGCGATGGATTGGCAACCTGTCCAGGGTCCTGCCTTTGCCCGATTGCCAGCAGAGATTGGCTCCGGCCCCCACTGTGACCCCATTCAGGGACTAAGCGGTAGAAAATGAATGATCCTGATCTATTTTTAATCTTATAAAGTGATAGTTCATTAAACAAATTTATATTGCATACACATGTATTCTGTCTTACCACGACTGACTTTCATTCTCAGGCCATGGAAGGCTGTGTAAGTGCGAGCAGATAAAAGGCTAGGATAGCTGGGTTGCAAAAGAAGAAGAGAGGATGACAATGCTACTGTGAAAAAAGTTCTGGGGACCCAGGCCCAGGTGGGGAAACGAACTCAGGACTATGAACTCTGACGGTACCTCGTGACCAACAACAACTGACTGACGCTTTTGACAATCTTCTTATTTAATACTTTATCTATCGCATTGCAGGAGGAGAGTCTGTTCTCTGTTTCCATAACTACAAGATTATCTGTTTAAATACTACTCTATTCAGAATAAGTGTAATATCAAATGATCCTTTAAATTGGGATGGTTTGTCTGAATTAATTTAGTCGGCATCACACTCTAGCCACGACATCTTCCTGACCACCCAAAGCCTGTCTCAACTTGTGTCAACATTCTTTCTTTTGCAACTTCCATCACTTGGTCTTCTTTTCTGTCTTACCTCTCCTCTTCTTCCTGACCACCAGAGTCATCCTACACACCACCATCCGATGCTGTCTGGCTACACTTTCTCCTACCACCACTTTACAGTCACTAATCTCTCTCAGATTGCCTCGTCTACATAGAATGTAGTCTACCTGCGTACTCCTACCTCCACTCTTATATGTAACTCTATGTTCCTCCCTCTTCTGGAAATAGGTGTTAACTACAGCCATTTCCATCCTCTTAGCAAAGTCCACCACCATCTGTCCTTCTAGGTTCCTTCCCTTAACACCAAACCTGCCCATCACCTCCTCATCACCTTTGTTCCCCTCACCAACATGCCCGTTGAAGTCTGCCCCAATCACCACTCTCTCCCCTCTGGGAATACTCTCCATCACCTCATCTAACTCACTCCAGAATCTCTCCTTCTCTTCTAACTCACACCCTACTTGTGGAGCATAACCACTGACTACATTCAACATTACCCCTTCAATGTCCAACTTCAAACTGATCACCCTGTCTGACACTCTTTTCACCTCTAAAATATTCCTCACTAGCTCCTCCTTCAGGATCACTCCTACCCCATTTCTCTTCCTGTCCACACCATAATAAAACAGTTTGTATCCCCCTCCAATACTACGCACTTTGCTTCCCTTCCACCTGGTCTCCTGCACACAGTATATCTACCTTCCTTCTCTCCATCATGTCCACAAGCTCTCTACCTTTCCCTGTCATTGTGCCAACGTTAAGAGTCCCTATTCTCAGACCTATACTCCTGCCTTTCCTCTTCTCTCTCTGTCTACAAATCCTTCTACCTCCTCTTCTTCTTTGACCAACAGTAGTCCAATTTCCGCCAGCACCCTGTAGGTCAATAGCACTGGTGGTGGTCGTTGTTAACCCGGGCCTCAACTGATCCTGTGAGGAGTTCGCACTGATGATTCGTATGTTTAAATTTGGCATGTTTTTACGCCAGATGCCCTTCCTGACGCAACCCTCTCTATTTATCCGGGCTTGGGACTAGCGCAGAAGTCACTGGCTTGCAACCCCTGTGGCTGGCTTAAACAAAGTTATATTGATACTGTATTTTAAAAGGAGCTGCAAGAAGGTGTGGCTGACACAGAAGTGGTGGTGCACTAATCTAACTAATCTACTGTATAAACAGGGTAAGCAAAATAATGGAAAATATTTGGAAATGAATCGCAGTTGTTTTGACATTCAGACATCTCAGTAGACTTTCGAGGAGCTCCCTTTCTCCCCCACTTTTTCGTGGTCAGACTAAATGACAGATATAACATTTATAGGTACTAGGTGCACCCTCCTGAATGAATATATACAACTTTGTATTCTTGAGTGTTATGGTTCATACATTACCTATTTCATTTTCTGCTTTACAAAATGTCAGAAGGAAAACCAAATGCCAGTAAGAGAGAGGACTGACTGTGGCACTTAAAACTTATGCTGCCTTGTTTTCTTTTTGAAACCGTATGATCTGTATCTTAAATGAAAAATGGTATTCATGCACAGAAAGTGTGGGAAGAATGTTTGTTTTTTTGTTTTAAGGAAATTGACAAGAAAAAGAGAGATTGTTTTGTTGATCCTTAAAGTGAAGTTTACTGTGATGCTGCGCTTCGATGGTGTTATGGTTGGTCCCCCTCACCAGGAGGGTGAGGGAGAACTGAGGTAGTACTCAAGTGTGCTGACCCAGGTGCTAGTGAGAAAAAGGTGCTTTAATTGAGAAATACAAAGTAACAAAAATAACGTATCATAGTCCATGTACATATACAAGCAAAGTAGGGCAGAGATGGTGGAGGACACCAGGACAAACAGGTGAGTAAAACGGACTAACGGCAGGAACCAGGAGTAGGAGGATGAAGACGGACAGGTACAAATAAGAGACAAACATGCCGACATCAACACGCAGAGTCTGTCAGCATTGATGCCAGTTACATATAGCCAAACACACCAGTTCTACGTACTTCACACGGATAAAAATTTTGTGTTGCGCACAACAGTGCCGCAGTGGAATCTGCCTCTGGTTTTACGCGTGCTCAGCGGGCCTCCTTTTGAGCCCATGGCACACATCTTTCTCAAACATCTCTCCCTGAAAACAGCGCTCCTCCTAGCCTTGACTTCAGCTAAGCGCGTGGGCGATCTGTGTGCACTGTCTGTCTCACCGGCATGCCTCCTTATCCGTGGAGACGGTAGCGCGGCCATTCTCAGACCGAACCCCACGTATCCACCTAAATTAATCTCATCCTCTTACCGATGCAGAGTTATTTCTCTGGATGGGTTCTTCACTCCTCCTCACGGAAACGAGGCAGAGAGGAACCTCCACGCCCTCTGCCCGGTGTGTGCTTTGTCCCATTATGTGGGGACAATTCTAGAGCCCATTCTACACGAGCCTTCGCGTCCTCCACTGCCCTTCTTAGAGGCATGGCTGTGGAAGATATATGCACGGCAGCCTCCTGGGCTTCCCCTTGTCCCTTCCCCCGTTTTTACCTCCGGGATACATCCAAGTTCTCACTGGCTCACTCGGTCCTGAGTATCGTGCGCGACGGTGAGCCCCTTCCCCATCGTGCCACCACCGCTGAGCGCTGACCCTGGGTCACTCGCTCAGGCGGAAAAATGAACAGCCAAACTCCAACCAGTCTGATCGCTGTGCGCTGGTGCGGTGTGTGTGCCCTGCTACACTCACACACTCCATGCGCCCCAATGGTCATCTTTTCTGTGATGCGCCCACGGGTGCTTGTTCTTTTCGCTGTGCGCTGCGCACTGGTGGGATGTGTGCTCTGCTTCATTCACACACACACCCCATGCACTCCCCATTGCACCTGTGCCTACTTGGATGCGCCCACAGGCGCCTGTTTTTTGCCACACGCTGTTTGAGGCATGTATGTCTCATTATCCAACATGCTATCCAGCCGCCCCGCCTTGCACTCCCCCGTGGCTGCTTGGCTAGTGTCGTGGGGTGCTTGGCGAGCTGGAACAACAGATGTAAGGTTGGTCTGTGACTTGAATGTAATACAGTACAGCACAAATGGACAGACAGGAATAAAATAGCTGTTTTTGGTGTAGTGGTACAACTTGAATAGTCTCTGCGAGGTGTGCTTAGTACAAAGTCTCACTTTACTGTTTTAGCAGATGTTGCTGTTTGATGGATGATAGTTGTGTGGAAGTCCAAAGTCACCAAAACGTTTTGAGGTGCACAAACTACATTTTAAGTGTTACTCAGTTTGCTACTCAGCGTTGGAGAGCATGCAGGCGCATGTTTGGAAGAGCAGAATCAGATTTGAGAGTGTACACTTGGCAATGTGCACGCTCATATTTCTCTATATATTCTGTCCTCTCTCTCAAATCTGAGTCTGCTCTTACGAATCCGTTCCCTGTGCTCTCAATCTATGATTTGCAACCTGAAGAGTGCTCGCGGCTTGTTTTGTGCACCTTCAAAACCTCTGGCTCTGACTGACTGTCACATGAGCCCCAGTGGAGAAATAATAGTGCAAACTCAGAAATGAATTCATGCACACATGGCCGGGGATATGCTCTCAAACCTGACTCTGCTCTTACAAATCTGTGTTTGTGCACTCTCAAATGCTGGGTTGCAAACTGAGTGGTGCTCACTGTGGTTTGGATGGGGATGTACAGTGGTGTGAAAAAGTGTTTGCCCCCTTACTGCTTTCTTATCTTTTTGCATGTTTGTCACACTGTAATGTTTCAGATCATCAAACAAATTTAAATATTAGTCAACGATAACACAAGTAAACACATCATGCAGTTTTTAAATGAAGGTTTTTATTATTAAGGGAAAACAAAATCCAAAACTATATAGCCCTGTGTGAACAAGTGTTTGCCCCCCTGTCAAAACACTGGTTTATCGCACCTGAGTTCAATTTCTCTAGCCACACCCAGGCCTGATTACTGCCACACCTGTTCGCAATCAAGAAATCACTTAAATAGGACCTGCCTGACAAAGTGAAGTAGACCAAAAGATCCTCAAAAGCTAGACATCATGCCGAGATCCAAAGAAATTCAAAAACAAATGAGAAAGAGAATAATGGAGCTCTATCAGTCCGGAAAAGGTTATAAAGCCATTTCTAAAGCTTTGGGACTGCAGCGAACCACAGTGAGAGCCATTATCCACAAATGGCGAAAACATGGAACAGTGGAGAACCTTCCCAGGAGTGGCCGGCCGACCAAAATTACCCCAAGAGCGCAGCGACAACTCATCCAAGAGGTCACAAAAGACCCCACAACAACATCCAAAGAACTGCAGGCCTCACTTGCCTCAGTTAAGGTGAGTGTTCATGACTCCACCATAAGAAAGAGACTGGGCAAAAATGGTTTGCATGGCAGAGTTCCAAGACGAAAACCACTGCTGAGCAAAAAGAACATAAAGGCTTGTCTCAGTTTTGCCAGAAAACATCTTGATGATCCCCAAGACTTTTGGGATAATACTCTGTGGCCAGACGAGACAAAAGTTGAACTTTTTGGAAGGTGTGTGTCCCATTATGTGTGGCGTAAAAGTAACACCGCATTTCAGAACAAGAACATCATACCAACAGTAAAATATGGTGGTGGTAGTGTGATGGTCTGGGGCTGTTTTGCTGCTTCAGGCCCTGGAAGACTTGCTGTGATAAATGGAACCATGAATTCTGCTGTGTACCAAAATATCCTGAAGGAGAATGTCCGGCCATCCGTTTGTGACCTCAAGCTGAAGCGAACTTGGGTTCTGCAGCAGGACAATGATCCAAAGCACACCAGCAAGTCCACTTCTGAATGGCTAAAGAAAACCAAAATGAAGACTTTGGAGTGGCCTAGTCAAAGTCCTGACCTGAATCCAATTGAGATGCTGTGGCATGACCTTAAAAAGGCGGTTCATGCCCGAAAACCCTCCAATGTGGCTGGCTTACAACAATTCTGCAAAGATGAGTGGGCCAAAATTCCTCCACAGCGCTGTAAAAGACTCATGGCAAGTTATCGAAAACGCTTGATTGCAGTTGTTGCTGCTAAGGGTGGCCCAACCAGTTATTAGGTTTAGGGGGCAAACACTTGTTCACACAGGGCTATATAGTTTTGGATTTTGTTTTCCCTTAATAATAAAAACCTTCATTTAAAAACTGCATGATGTGTTTACTTGTGTTATCTTTGACTAATATATAAATTAGTTTGACGATCTGAAACATTACAGTGTGACAAACATGCAAAAAGATAAGAAATCAGTAAGGGGGCAAACACTTTTTCACACCACTGTACAGTAACCCAAGCTTCTATTAGTATAGGCGTAGCCCTCTAAACTGGCGGCCCTGCTGTCCCCCCCCCCGCCAGCTGAAGAAAAAGTGCTTTTTTTTTTTAGGGAGGCGAGTTTCGGTTACAGTGGCAGTTATACTGCTGCTGCGTACCTAATTGAGGACAGCCCAGTGCAGGGCACAGGGCGCGAAAGAATCTCTTCAGGACTGCGCATGTGCGAGGGATAAACCCAATAGCGACAGCTCTTAGAGAGCAGGGAAAAAGCACCCGGAAACACAGAGCCTAATACATTTATCAGTTTTGGGCTAACCCCTTACACAGATGAAGTCCGTCCCGCAGACTCCATCTCTTATCTAGAGCTCCACATTCTTGGAGCAGCTGCATATTACCTAGTCATAACAAAATGAGGTAGCTCAATGTGTGTGTATGCTGTATGCGTGATGTGTAACTAATCATTCATTCAGACATAATTCTTACACAAGATTAATACAAAAATAACTGGTGTCAAGGTACCCTTCTCAGAGTCAACATTATCTTCTAACCTTGAAAAAGAGCAGACTTTGAATCTTACTAAACTGCATTACTAACACAGATTAAAGTCTAATAATTATCTGACTGATTTGTTAATTTCTAACAATATACAGTGGCAAGATGTCAGTTTTCTTCCTCCTGAAGTCAACAATGACCTCCTTTGTCTTTGAGGTATTAAGGAGCAGGTTGTTCTCTCTGCACCACACTATCAGCCTCTCTACCTCATCCCTGTAGGCAGTCTCATCCTCACCAGCTCCATCTGAATGGTCCATATCAGTTTGTTTTTCACTTCTATCTTAATATTTCCAGCCTAGGGTGTAATCTTTTTTTTTTTTTTTATTGAAACAAAGTAACACATTAACAAAACAGGTCCGGACATGGGAGACAAGATAATGGATACATGACATTACAAAAAGATGTAGAGTGTTTTACAAGATCGTGGTGTGTGACGATGTGAAGTGTGGGTATTTCCAACTTATACAGTCTATGAAGCGCACGAAAGGGAAAAGGAGAGAAAAAGATTTAACAATAACAATGATAAGAATACAACTAATAAAAGCAGCTTGTTAAATTTTTAGAGGTTGGTGGGAATGTGCGTGGCCTCAGTCCCAAGTGCTTGGTTCAAGTTGAAATGTGTTAAAAATGGGTTCGTTGTGTCATTAAAAGCTCACTTAGCAGTTTTTCAGTAAACAGACAATATCTAAGGGCGTCTTTTACGTAGTGACGCAGGAAGCGTCATCTCGGCGTACTCGGCGTACTTACTACGTCATATCTTCCAGCTCAACCGCTGGTTCCTGGCCGGCTTAGGTAGCCGTGTCAGGCCCAACTCCTCTGTGAACCGTTATTCATGTTTTACCGCCATTCACCGGTTAAAAAAGCGGCTGCTCCGCTCAGCCTGTGTGGCGCTAAGGTCGGCATGAATAACTGAAGCAGCTGAAACACCGGGACTCGCTGTTAGGTTAGTGCTTGTTTGAGTTGTTGGTTTTGTGAGTTAAAGGGCTCCTCACAGGAAACGCTGAGTGACCTGATACGTTTCGTTTTCGGAATGAATCCCTGCAGTCAGTAAACTCTCTTTTCTGTGGTCTGTTCTGGTGTCTTCGTGTAAAGCTCAGAATTAAACTAGTGTTTTCTTTTTTTTTATTCCACCACAAGTAACTAATTATTAGCTTCATGGGAAATGACTTGTGATGGGAGCTTTGTTCCCGTGGAACCTCTGTACAGCTGCCCTGTTCTGTGTGTCTCCACCAGAAACACACAGGGACACTAGCACTGACATGTCCCTGACCTGCTTTATATCACTATAATGCAGGGCCAGGTTAACCTCCTAGAAGGACCAGGTACAAAAACAGCTGATTGGCCCTTATTAACCCCCATCATACAGAGTGTTAGAAGTTTGACATTTGTTCAATAAATCTGGAGTGAGATCATCAGTCCCCACCAGGCTAGCTGTGCATTACTGCCTGAGCTTTACTGGTGCTGCTCAAGTGATATTTTTTACCTCACAATCTTGTGTATAAGTGTAACACTTGGAAAACCTTGTTTGAGTTGAGAGTACGCAAAGAACATGATGAGCTGAAGTTAGGGACTGTCTCTGCATTGCATGCATTTTTCTCATGTTCTCTTCCATTACATATATGGCAGTTTCACTATTTTCCCAGTTGCCAAAAAACCCACTTCTGCTTTAGAACTGAAGTGATTAATTGATTAAACATTTACAACAACAATATTAGAGCATGTATCAGGCCATATATTTCTGGCCAAACCTGACCTATGCCAGAGAGTGTGGTGTCCAAACCCAACTTCGACCTAAAAGGCTTGTACTATACAGTATAATGTCTGAATCCGACCCAAGCTCCACACATTTTAGTTTGTGCAGTGATTTTCTCCTTATCAATAAATGAAGCAGACTTTTGAGTGCTTCAGCCGTCTAGCCTAAAGTTTGACATCCGTGTCCAAACCTGAACCAAACATAATTTCAAAATTTCTGTCTGAACCCGGCTCGATCACTCAGGTATTGATGGGTCCAGTCGGGCTCAGTTTAGGTATCCACGGTCTAAACAATGTGGATAATTCATTGTTTGGATGTTTAGTTAGGGAGAACACATGTTGTCAAGTCATTTCTGGGTCCCTTGAGGAGTGAGAAGTGAGGTGATGTAAAATAAGGTAATGAGAATAATAATCACCTTTATTTTTATTTTGGCCAAGTATGTTACACACAAGGAATATGTTTCCGGTACAGAACCGAGGCAGCCATCTGCTGTGCCACCTCACACTGATGGTGAGAAGTACTCAAGGTCAAGACCAGGGTCAAAAGAGGATGGGGGACTGGTCATATTTTATGTTCTACTGCAGTGGTGTAAATTAATAGCTAATTTGTAATTAATCAAATTATGGTATGTATATCCAAATGAAATGAATTAATGAGTAAACCTGGGGCTTTTAGGGCCCTGGTAGGTGCCTGCTTTGCCTGGTTGGTAATTCAGCCTTGGTCTAGTTTAATTAAATCAGACGCAGAGAGTTGACATCACTCGCATTTCTTCCTCTTTCACAATCGAACATCAATAAGTATTCATAAATTGTTTCCATCAGCAGCGACAGAAGTGAGGTGGAGCCTGAGGTGTGACAACCGTGGTGATGGTGTTGGACTCAGGTGAAATCTTCATGGATCAGGTAGAGGGTGAACACATTGGGAGCAGTGGGAACCTGTTAGAGGCAGATGTTGGAGCAGATTCACCAAAAACCATCAACAGCTTTGCTGCGACGCCCAAACTGCTGGCCAAAAGGAGCAATGTTGTTAGAAAGGAGAGGGTGTGCCACAATGGGGTTCCAGCCCAGATGAACAGCAGCCAGGTAGAGAGGAGGCCATCATCATTAAAAGGTGGGGCCACACCGAAACAGCAACTCCGCCGCCCTCTCAGCTTGGAGATGACACCACAGCGCCCGCGAGGGACTCAGCAGCAGATGACAGACAGGCGGATTGTGCAGCCTCCTTGGCGCAGTGGTTCAGCTGCCCCCTCTCCCCCGGCTCGCAGCCTGACCAGCCCCAGTTTGGGAGCAGGCAGCTGGATGCGCCGCAGTGAAAGCACCTGCTCGGTCAACTACTCCTTGGGGCTTCGGACCAGCAAAGGGCAAATGCGACCTGCTACCTCCCTTCCACACATAGCTAAAGGGCTGGGGGGCACAACACAGCCTACACCCTCCAGGCCCTGTCTGCTTGTCGCCCTCAGACCTCTAAACTTGGAAGAGGAGAAGCAGGCTTTCTTCCAGTCTGACTACAAGTATGAGCCTCAGTTTGAGTATGCGCAGCCTGAGCCGAACAGTGTGCTGGAGAAGTATAGGGAGGGTTCAGGCCTCTTCCTTGAACAGGTAAGTCATAATCACACATTTAAGAATCATCCTCTAAGTTATTATGATGATGATCATGGTGACTCTCCTTTCTGCCTGCAGGCGGTTGGAATCATGGAGTGCATCCTGAAGAAGTTTGGCTCATATGAGAACTTTGAGGAGGTGACAGGCGGCTGTGTCCTCCCCAAAAGTCAGGTCTGGGCTGCTGTACGCAAATATCTGCAGAAAGAAGGCTGTGTGGGAGAGGTGAGTGCAGTGAGAAACATGCAGCACATACAGAGACAAATCACCTGTAAGCAACTCACAGATTATATAGTGAGATCATTAGTCCCCACCCAAAAACTCTGCACAGCTTTTTGTAACACCATGAGAGCAACAACTGGAAATTAACAAGTATATGATTGGCCAGTGCAAAATGCTGCTTAGTCAGGCTCCGCTGTCAACTCAGCATTTTTTTTTATTATTTGGGTACCCTCTGTGTTAGCAGCCCAGTGTGCCACTGCAGCTGCTCCATTAAAATGAATTGAGTGTGAATAAATGTATTGAAAATGGTGTAGAAACATATATTCTTGGGATGCAAAATAGATTATTTTCATTGGTTAACATAATATATTATAATCTGATAAAATCTAGTATTCTTTAATCATTTCCTGTGTAAAATTTAAATAATTATAATAAATCTCAATCTTAAATGAACTCAATCCAAACTGATTCTTTAATTGTACAAACCTGAGGTCCCAGCATTTAAATGATATACAGGTAATTTACAGAACATTTACCTGCAGGCAATTTGGTGTCACTTAACTTAAAACGGCACTAAACTGCAGCCAAGTGAAATTTAACAAAATACATTTACTCAAATACATTATTTAAGGTACTTACACATTTTTAAACATTTTATACTTATTACTTCTACTTCACTACATTTCAGTGGGAAACATTGTACCTTTTACAATACCTACGGTTTCATTTACACACAGACAGGTAACTGATTAAAGGACAAACCAACATAAAGTGTGTTGGTAAATTACTGGGCCACCACATGCCATCAGAACAGACTCAGTGCATCTTAGCATTGATGCTACAAGTGGACTCTACTGGAGGGATGAACACCATTCTTCCAACAGATATTCCCTGGGTCTAGCATGTCACGCTAAAACCTCCCATAGGCATTCAGCTGGGTTGAGATCTGGTGACTGTGAAGGCCATAGCATATGAGTCACATTATTTTCATACTCATCAAACCATCCAGTGAGCCATTGTGCCCATGGAGGCACTGCCATCCTGGAAGAGACCAGTCATTTTAGCAGTCAGTGATTTAATTTCAGACATCTGACACCCAGTTCCCCAATGACTACTGTCCAAGTGAACATACTGTACTGCACTTTGAGATGAGCTGTTTGAGATGCTGACAGCTAAGCAGAGTCAGAAGTTTAAATAAACTGGAACTTGCTGGGTTATAAAAACTCAGCTGTGTGTCAATTTGGACCCAACTGTTTGGCCGAAGTGAAGGTAGTTAAACTAGACGCATGATGATGCCTCATTTGGCAAGGCAAGTTTATTTATATAGCATGTTTTCAAAAGCAACGGCAATTCAAATTGCTTAACGCAGTGCACACGGAAAGATAAAACATTAAAATGCTTTGTTTTATCTATATACTGCATGCATTTTAATATTTAATCTTTTCGTGTGTGCACTGCATTGAGCAATTTGAATTGCCATTGCTTATGAAAACGTGCTATATAAATAAGCTTGCCTTGTCAAATGAGGCATCATCATACATCTAGTTTAACTGCCATCACTTTGACCATTATATTTTGTACCCCTTTACTTCAGTCTTCCCAAGACTAAGGTCTTTACAATTTACATCAGAGATGGGCGTACTTTCTTCTGAAATTTTTCAAACATTGGTGTCTATATAGTCTCCCAGACAGTACAATGAAATCAGTTGGTCATTGATAAATGGATGAAAATTTTAAGTAAAAATAAAAGCATATAAAGTGCAATACTGGGTGAAATTAAGAAACATTAATTAAAAGTAGCAGAAGAAAGAACACTTTTTAGCTTAGTTTTAAAAGTGGCTCCAGTTGGGGCAGAGCTAAGTTCTAATGGAAGCTGGTGGGCAGCATCATGGTTAAAAGTATTAGGAGTCTAAGGAGTCTTAGAATCGATTCTTGTGCCACACAGTACCTCCTATCCCCTGTCTTCTAGATATGATCTGAGCCACCAATAGTTTTCCATTCTGCCGAGAAGTAATTAATGATCCACAGTGGCAAATGCTGCATTAAGATCTAATAACATCAAGATTAAGTTCCCTGAGTCATTATTCAAAATCTATACGAGAACAGTTTCAGTGCTGTGGTATGACCAGAAACCTGATTGAAATCTGTCAAGGATATCATTTGTTTGCAAGAAGTGTTGATTTTGTTAAAAGCTACTTTCTCAATAATCTTACTCATGAAGGGAAGATTTGAGATGTTACTTAATACTGAAGTATCCAGGTTTCTTTTTTTCAGGAGGGGCCTTGTAAGTGCAGTTTTTAATGATGCTGGAAAGAAGGTTGTAGCTTTCTGAGTCTATGACAATCAAAGTCCCAATTATTTAAGTGCCTAGTAGCCATTGTCCATAGGTTTTTATTAAGAAAACCCGAGGATATCAGTAGAAAAAACAAGCCAGGCTGAGAGCAAACAATAAAAGCGTCTGCACTGTAGCAAAGCATTAAGTAACTTTGCATAATTTTTGCACTACACACTTGAAATATTTTATCATTTTGGGCCCTGTGTTTTATGCTTTCTATAATCATGTGATCCTGTGAGGAACAGCACCTTATTGTGCTGCACACATGTTATATTTGACGTACACAGATGTAGTTGGAAGGTGAACAAATATGAACTTGTTAAGAATCCAGCTGACCAGGATGTTCATGTTTGCTCAGTCACCACAGAAGAACTATGTCATCACAATGCACTGTTTGTGCAAAATCACTGTTTGCTAACATGGCAAAAATCTAAAAATGACATTATAGAAGAAATGTCCTCTATAGAGGAGGAGGTGATGATGATGATGATGATATGTGTGTCTCCAGGTTGTGGTGCGTCTCTCTGATGAGCTGCTGTCTCAGGCAGTGATGGTGGTGGAGAGTTGTCGTCCCACACTGACCATCAACCTGGCCGGAGCTCGACAGCACTGGCTGGAGGGGATGCTGAGACATGAGATAGGTGCGCTGCTATTAACACAGGGCCACAAAGTGTCTGATTTTGGATTCATGATGCAACACAATGCTAACACGAGAGGCTGTAGTATTGATTGTAAACCAGCTTGTAGACTTTTTAGTTGCTGGAATTTGTTAAAGTGGCATCTCATTGTCTAGGGCTAAACTGGTTTGAATCCTGTTTGAAGGACAGGGGCTACTTTGTGTCAATTGGCAATTACACATCTGAGCATAGAAAATAATATGGAGTTCCCCAAGGCTCCATTTTTGGGTCTTTCCTGTTCGATATCTGTTGTCCCATACAGGTGCTGAGGGGGTTCACTGAACAATCAATGATTGGATATGCCACAGTTTTCTATAATTTAACAAAAGTGAAATAATTGTTTCTTGAGCCAAGTTAAAAAAATAAGTTTTGCTAATATTAAAAGTCACAAAGCAGGCCAGAAATCCTGGTGTGGTCATAGACTTAAACTTAAATTTTAATATTCACATTAATCACAAAAATCAGCCTACTATCACTCGAAGAAAATGTACAGTATGTCAAGAATTAGGATTTAGTATACACTCAGTTGCCAGTTTATCATGTGTACTGAGCTAAAACTGATGCAGTATGTTGTGTTGTCTGCTGCTTGTGTTTCAGAGAGGTGCTGGTTAAGTTATATGGTCATTTAGAGGCTGCAGTCCATGCTGCTGTTGAACTGTACTGCATTATACTAACAGGTGTCTCAGCAGGACTTATTAGGGTCTCTCTAAGACCAAAAAGACTAAAATGTAGACCACATTAACCCAGTTTTTTTTATCTTTACACTGTTTGTCAGAGAATGTTTTTGTTTAAAATTCCCATGCTGATTTTTATAAAACTAGACCTAGACCAAGTCTCAACCTCTCATGTCATATAGACCACCATAATGTGCCCAAAGTCAAGGTCTGCTCCAAGTCAGTTCTTTTAAATTTGAGCTGAAGCCTTTTGTTTGCCACTGCATTTTATTATATTTAATTTGGAATTATTTTATTTATATCATGCGCTGTAACTTCTGGTCTCCTGTTTTATTCTCATTTATCTTATTTTTATCCTCCATTTAATTTGACCTTTTTAAGATCTTTTCAAATTTGTCTTTTTATGTTGTGCTTCTTGTCTTAATGCCTTTTGTGTTAAATGTAATGCACTTTGAATTGAACAGCTGTTGAAAGGTTATGAACTTGTGGTTGTAAACTGCAGTGTTGTTTGGACTGTAGTCACTTTGACTGATTCAGTGACGTTTCTCCCCTCAGGCACACATTATCTGCGAGGTGTCAACAACAGTCTGCAGCCATGGGCCACCACTGAAGGCAGGAAGCAGTTTGGCCTTAAACCTGCCAATCCCACAGAGGAGGGTCTGGCCAGCCTGCACAGTGTGCTGCTACGAAAACAGCCCTACCTTTGGCGTGCGGCCCTGCTGTACTACACAGTGTACCACGCCACTAGCATGAGTTTCAGCCAGCTCTTCAGTCACATCGCCCGCTTTGTGCAAGACCCAGACATCCGTTGGGAATACTGTTTGAGAGCCAAGAGGGGACAGACGGATACCTCACAGCCTGGTGAACAAACAGACATTCACAATTTCCTTTACTACCTTTCCTTTAGGAGACTATTGAGTGTAAATACAACTATAGATTTAGAGTATTTTTTTAAGTTGTTTTTACCTACACATTGTCCAGAGGAGGTACAGTACTATTTTGCCAGCCCAGCATTCCCCCTCTCAGGCTGCAAGTACAGACAAGTGATAAATTAAAGGACAAACCAACATAAAGTATCTTAGTAAGGCGTTGGGCCACCAGAACAGCTTCAGTGTGACTTGTCATTGACTCTACAAGTCTCTGAACTCTACTGGAGGGATGAACACCATTCTTCCACCAGATATTCCCTCATTTGGTGTTTAATAATGGTGGTGGAGACGTTGTCTAACACATCAGTCCAAAAGCTTCCATGGATGTTCAGCTGGGTGGAGGCTATAGCATATGAGTCGCACCATTTTCATACTCATCAAACCATTCAGTGAACCCTTGTGTCCTGTGGATGGGGGCACTGTCATCCTGGAAAAGACCACTCCCATCAGGATAGAAATGTTTCATCATAGGATAAAGGTGATCACTCACAACAACTTTGTGTTCATTTGCAGTGACTCTTGGGACAAGTGAATCCAAACAATGCCAGTATTTGCATTTGTTATGTTTCTTCACTCTTTTATTCAGGTTTTCCTTTTGTCACCCGTCTGTATCTACTTGTAGCTGACAGGTGAAACCCAGAGCAATGAGAGTCAGAAAACCACCTGGTGTCACTCATAGTGCATTACTGTTAGCACACCATAATAACTGAAAACAACCTTGATGAGTTTATGAGCTCCTCTTTTCTGTCATCTGGATTATAACAGCTGGACAGTAAGAAGAGTATTTAAAGAGATTTTAGTGACTCAATCTAAGTGAGTAAACTGTAAAAGTGGAAGTTACACCTCCAAAAAACCAAAAGCAGTTATACTATAGAATAGCTCAGTTTTACAGAAAGATGAAATACAGCCCAGATATGTTCTGTTTCTATTATTATATGATGTGTTTTTCTGTCTCAGGTTGCTTCAGTAAAGATCAGGTTTATCTGGACGGCGTCCTCCGAATTCTTCGGCATCGAAGGACCATCGACTTCAAAATGCTGACATCTCTAGGCAAGGTCAGTGTCACTGCCTTTGTGTTTACATGCAAAAATAAGCGAGTAAACCTTTATTTCTATGCCACTTTTTAAAACCAGCGTTACAAGGTGTTTCACAGTGGCACAAAACATACAAGATACATACAAGGCACAAAATATAACAAGAATTCCTGAGAATGGCCAAACACAGAGAAATTCAACAAAAGGTAAAGAACAATATAGACCTATTGTAAGGTACAGAAAGTCAAAACTAAATAATGTAAATGTCTCGTTCACTGAAAGAAGTATTATAACCAAACTACAGACATTGTCACAGATTCAAAAAAGGGAAACAGATGCAGAAGGGTTTTCTGAGCTCAGTGTCATATTTGCAGCCTCAGGCCCCCTTGAGGTAAGAAAGAGGAAACACTATCACACAACAGCTGTGGCTGCACATACGGATCAGGTGACAGGGTTTCTGATGAGAGCCAGAACATCCTGATCACTGAGTTTTCAAACTTTATCAATGAAAGAATGAAGTCACAGTGAAGACAAACCTGCTATTAGTCATGTTGTCTCGTTACTGAACTTGGATCAGAAATGTCTGTTATTGCTGACTAGATGATGAAGGGATGCTTTTTTCTCCCAGGAAGCTAGATACACTGTCTCAAACAGTTTAACTGCCTGATGTATTAAAATGTTTGGAAAGACAAAGGAAAAAGGTGAAATTTTCTTTCCTTTTGATTACTGTCAAAATGCTGCAACGTATTCAGTGTAAAAACTGTGGTTTAATTTTGTATGATACCATCTGCAAAACTAAAGAACAGTACTTGAGTAAAGCCACTTAGTTACATCGGACCACTGTTAGCCAGTAGGTGTTTGCCTTTGTCCCCACTAGTCAGTTGTCTTCTTTACCACTGCAGGTGTCTTATGAAGACGTGGAGAGGCTGCGCCACCTGGCTGTGCTCTCCAGAACCAGAATCCCACACTTCATGCGAGACCAGGAGCGGTACCTGCAACATCTGGATCACATTGTCGCCATCAATGAGCTGGACGATTCAACGCTACAGCACCTGCTGCCTTGACCATCCCTGCATCACCTGAAGCCAAGAAGAACTGAAGGAGGCTGGTACAGTGACTGTGTCATGTGGCACCCTGAATATCCCTCAATATCCAGTATTGCCAATGCTTTATTTGAGCAATTTTGTAAAACTTGAATGATACAAACGAAAGGGACTTACACACTAACACCTCTCTCTACATTTTCACCTTTATCCAATCCATGTGTGTAGCTTACTGAGAGCTAAGTACAGTTCAAGTGCCCCTGCTCCCCGCTTTTACTCCCACTGTGTTACCTCAATCATGTAATCAACATTATAAATGTAGACCCATAGATAATCACTGCGCCCAACATGCATATAGGTCACCGTGGGCGTTTACATATTTAAACACGCATAATCACAGGCTTTATTTATGCAACTATTTGTTTTTGTTTTTACTGTAAGAGAACAAACTGAATGTTTCTGGTATTAGCTTTATACCTTCTTTTTTAAAGACAGTATTATTTTATGCCTTAGATTGTTTCAGAAAGGACACCAAGGACACTTTGAAAACCCCTGGGTGGGACAGTGGTTGCTGTGGCCACCATTCCTTAAATTATCAAGTGCCAGTGGACTCAGCCAAGTATTTAAATACTCCCCAGAGGTTTTCTAATATTTGTGTTAAGATAATCAGTGGTGTTTCTGTCTTAATAGTGACCTTGGTGGTCTTTGGATGTCATCATGCTACTGTGACGTGACCGTCCCCGAGCTACCCCCCGCGCACTAACCAAACTTTCTTTTGCAAAGTTAAAGGAATAGTTTGACATTTTGGGACATTTACAAACATTTTCTTCCTTGCGGAAATTGAAATGAAGATTAACACATCTGTCGTGTCTGTACACTCAATATGTAGCTGGAGTATAACTTCTGAGTGGCAGTGGTGGAAAGTAGCTAATACATTTGCAGTATCTGGTTTTTGAGTAATTTTGAGGTATCTGTTCTGTATTTGAGTATTACCATGTCCTGCTATGTCATACTTTGACTTCCCTACATTATATTTTACTCCACTATATTTATTTATTTTTAGTTACCAGTTAATTTTCATAATTAGATTAATAATACAACATACACTGTAATCATAAGACTGATTTCTGGTGGAAAATTCATAAGCTACCCAGCAGCATGTTAAGTCATTCACATTATAATCATATAAGCTTGTTAAAAATAGCTCCACCTTTACCAGCTGCAACATTAAATGTGATGTGCACAATAATACATCAATAATTATAATCCAATAATATATGTATTCATGTGTAACGTGCCAGTCTACATAATGAGTACTTGATAATACTTTTGTACTTTCAACTTAACATTTTTATGCAGGACTTTTACAGAGTATTTTTACACTGTGCTGTTGCTCGTTTTACAAAGGTAAAGAATGAGTACTTCTTCCACCACCACTTCCCAAATGTAAAAACTGTTTGCTAAAGTTCTATAAGAGTGCTGTGTAAGACTGGAAGGCTTCACCTGGCAAACTGCTGATTACCCTCTTGAAGGGGTTATGTGCAAATGAAAATGGCAAATTTATGTTTAAACATTTGCTAAAATGTCCAACTATTCCCTTAACATGTAAATAAAGTGCCAACGTGGTGTTTTTAATACACCGTTGGGCTATTTGTGAAGCAGCCGACCTCAACTACCGTAGTTCCTCACTCAAACGTGTCACTGGCTGAGGTGGAAGTAGGGGTGCTGTGGGCGTGCCTTTGATGGGTGTAGAGCTCATCTGCTGTAGTGCAGCGTGCGTCTGTCGTGTGTTTCTAGGCTGCTTTTTACTGTGTTTAGCACTTAACACTTAAGATGTCAGTCAGGTCATCTGCTTTGGGACCAGCCCCCTATGACCAGAATTAGCACTGGCAAACTGAAAAACCAGGTCACAACAAAAGTGGTGCAGGTTGACCAGCATTACAGCTGGTTCAGTAGTCCGACACTTGATCAAGATGGGAACTCCATTCTAGGATGCATTTAAAATACTTGGATTTTAAGGTTAACATGTAATTGACATTTACTCTGCGGTGTTTACAATTGTAGCTACTTCATAAGCAGATGTTTTAAATTTGAGCTCAGCCCAGACTCACTTATACAAATGCACCTATTTGTAATGCACGAATGTTGCACAAGTGTTTTATGTTCTGGAAAACACCTTGTCATTTAAGTTTATTTATTAAAAGTAAACACATGTGACCTCTCGTGTTTGTTTCATGACGCACCACAACAACACACTACCAACCTGGCCGTAGTTCATTACCTACATAGAGCTTACTTGAGAACTGTGGGGGTTCATGTTCCCTTCAGTACCAAAGTAATCCAGTGACAGTTGTCTGTGCATCCATGGTTACAGTGCAAAGAAGTACTACTACAGCTCACCAGGCATGTAACAAAATACAAATGTATGATAAAGGAAAAGGTCTCAAGTTGGAGCCCAGGGGCCTATTTCAAGAAGGCGGTTTTGTCGAAACTCAGTTTGTTAACCCCGAAATGAGGGCAACTCGGAGTTTTCGGTTTCAGAAACGGAGGTAACTTAAACCCGTGAAGCGGGGTAAGTTAAACCCGTTTCACAAAGAGAGGTAATCTAAACTCAGAGTCAGTTACTA
>NW_018128108.1:619970-629137 GCF_001952655.1 Monopterus albus | reverse complement strand
GCCTCGCCCTCAAGCGCTTTCTGTGAATTTTTGTTGTGTTTCCTGGGCACAAACCCCTCAGAGCCATTAAAGAGGAGTTTCACAGGATTGCAGGTTAGTGGTATTGAATTCGTTTCAGTAAGGCTAATCTGACAAATGATGATCAGTTAATAACATCTTGCTGTGACCTCTGGAAATAAACTAATAATTAGAATCCCCTTCAGGATTTCCTAATGCGGTTGGATGCATTGATGGCGCACATATTCCCATCAATGCACCTACATGAAAATTAAAATTCAATTCTTATATTATTACATCAGTGTTGGGTCAATTTTTAAAAAAGTATTTTGATTAATGTAATACTTACTCTCCATAAAACGTACTGGATTATTTATTAATCATTACTTTACAAATCCCATATCAACCACAATAGGAATTTTAAGAAAGGGTAGACATAAAACTGCACTTTTAATTCGTACAAAAATCGGTATTTTATGCAATTACTGAAGTTACTCATTCAATTATTGAAGAATTAAGAACCATTCCTTACTTTACAAGTGACAAATAATAACATTACTAACATTATTTAGTAATTACTTACACCGAACACTGTATGATTAAAATGTAAACGTACGCATTGACTCGGGCAGCTATTTTCCCCCAAGCTAACTCTTTCTCTTTCGCCGCTGCAGCCGTGCTGTTTTTTTTTTTTTACGAAATATGGGCTCGTAGTCACTATATGCTTCTAGTAGCACATCCATTTCTGTCGGGGAAAAACGCAGACCTATTTTGGCTTGGTCCTGTTGCCATGGTGACTCGTAATTTCTTCACTCCATTGTTCAGGGCTTTTTATAGTCGCGTGGCACGCGCTTAACTCTGAGTCAGACAACTCAGAGTTGATTAAACCAACTCTTTTCAGCTGTTCTGAAACCGAAAACTCCGAGTTTTCCAACTCTGAGTAAGTCAACTCAGAGTTCAGGTTTGAACTCTGAGTTTGTTAAACCGCCTTCTTGAAATAGGCCCCAGTTGTAGTAGCTGCACGACTAATCACTGAATTACTAATTACTGTACATACACCCATTGGCCCAAGGGGCCCCTGCACCAGAGCCTCTGTGTAAAGTGACAATATTTTCTGTTGGAATATCAAATGACTACAAATAGACAAAAGGCTTAAAATAAATACAGATGCAAAACAACCAGAAAGAAATACAAACCTACAGTACTACACTGTCCTGACCCACAGTCATCATAGCAACCATTAGCCTCTCACTATCTGGACTTGGGTCTATTTGGACATTTGATAACAAATGGTAGGATTCCACCTGAGGAAATAAAGGTCCAACACGTTTAAATAAAATGGTTTATTTCTCTTTCAATATAGCTTTTGTTCTATCCATAGCAGAAAAGAGCCTCCATGCCACTCAGTGTTAAAACCCAGAACCAAATTTCAGGTCACCACAGCATCGTGATGACGGACAAATGTCTTTACAGCAACAAAACCAGCTCGACACTGATCCAACAACAGTCAGTTTGCTCATTTTGAAAACAGGTTGAGGGTGATATTGAGAGACAGGAGGAGGAAGGAGAAGAAAGATCTTACTTCAGATCTGATTTGTTTGTGACTTGGGCCAAGCAGCGCTGATTCCTGGGCTTTGTTGGGAGTTTAATCCATGTGTGTTTGTGTATGCTGTAAAATTGACATCTTGCTCCAGTATGGCTGTTGATGTGGAGGCAGAGGTTTCTGCCATAAATAAGTCAAGTTGAGGTAACAGTGAATCTTCCTGAATGGACAAAGGAAAGAAAAGAATAATCAAATGGGTACTGAAACAATAACAGGTCAAATACATCTGCTAGATTTTTCTGATTACAGAAATGTGAGGAGTGCTGCTGCTGAACTGTACTGCATTATACAGAGGTGGCCTCATTGATGTAAATGGGATGGACAAAATTAAAAACGCCTCTCAATATAACGCAGTACTTTAACACCATCACAAACTTAAGATGCTTAGATTCTTAACCATTGTGCAGTCCCATCAGTGCAGTGTTTGATCTATCCAACGTTCCTTCAGCATGATAACAGCCCAACCATCCAGCCAAAGAACTATCTCAAGAGACAAGGGGCCTCATTTACAAACGGTGCATACACACAAATCTGTACTTAAATTGTGTGTACAAACAATTTATGCACAAATCTGGGATTTGCCAATATTTTCATAACTAAATTTGTTCACAGGGTATGAACAAATTTAGACCTACCTCAGACTGTGCGTATGCACAAATTATGAAGGCTTGACTGCCTTAGAAAATGTAAACACACCTTTTAACAATGCATGGCATATTAGTATAGCATCCACTAAAGGTTTACTAGTTAATATAGCCGTTCCCCGTTCAGCTGTTCCCATTAGGGGTCACCACAGCGAATCATCAGTTTCCACAGTGACGATTTGCATGGTGGATTTAGCAAGTTTTTAAGACCAGATGCCCTTCCTGACGCAACCCTCTCTATTTCTGGGCTTGTGACCGACGCAGAAGTCACTGGCTTGCAACCCCTGTGGCTAGAGGTGCACCGACCGGGAATCGAAACTGGGCCGCAGCTACTAGTTGATATAGTTAACTATATTAAATAATATTTAAGGCTTTAGCTGTGTATTTGCTAATCCACTGGCCAGATGTAGCCTATTAAATAACCATGAAACTGATGTCCTTTCATCCCCATCTCAGTTACTGTCATAATTAAAGATATTCAGCTATCCCAGTTTAATCTTACAAGTACATGAACATGTCCATATTGAAACGCAACAGTGCTGGTTTTCCTTGTTTTTATTGACTTGGCCCACCGATTTCTAGTTGCATGAAATTGCCACCTGGTTAATCTGTTTATTAAAAGCCATGACATCTAATCTGATTCCAATTCACTTCCAAGCAAGTGTTAAGATGGCATATCAAGCCTTGTTGGAAGATACTGCAGCCTGTGCCTGCAAGAGAGAGCGCATCTTCAGAGACTGATATAATGTATTTGAGAGTGACAAATGGCTTTCCACTGTTCCCGACTGCCAAGACCAGTTTGCCTGCAATTCCCGTAAATAACAGATTAGCCATACCTTTATCTCTCTTGCCACTTCACCGCCTTCTCCATGAGACGCCTCAAGGCAAACTTTTTTTCTTATATAGAGAAACGTGGGTGTGGCAATATGCTAACTCTGACCTGCAACCACACACCTGTCATTTTAGAATAATTCTGATTCACTAACATGCAAGGTGGTAACAAAATTAGCTGGTGTGCACCGACAGTAATTATGCATGGCCACTTATTTTGTGCGCAGGATAAGAACATTTCTATGCACATATTAGTGAGTGAGTCCCAAGAAGAACAAGGAGTCGTACTACAGATGGTGTGTGACCCCCACAGAGCCCTGAGCTCACCACCATGGAGTCAGTCTGGGACTACATGAACAGGCACTGGGACTGAGACTAAATCCACTGAAGAACTGCGGTAACTTCTCCAAGATGATGGAACAACCGGCCCATCCTGTACCATGAAAAACTGCAAGTGCACCAAGCAGAACTGGTAGCATGACACCAAATAATGATTTCGAATTTTTCTGTTTACTGCACTTTGTATGAAGTCACCTGATATATAACCATTCGTGGCATTTTTAAGCATTCTCTGCACACTTTATACTGCGTACTCTTTGCTGGTGTGTTACCTCCCACTGGTTATCATGTTGCATTGGAGCTGCTTATTGCCTTTGTGCCGTCTGTATTGGTGTTTGCCTGTTCCTTTAATACAGGATCTGTGGGACAAAGACACAGGCACTGTTAATTTATCTGCATAAATACACACAAAGTTGACGAGAAAACCAGGTCTTATGTAAGTCAGGATACAGACACATATGGTCATTTTATATTTCTTTGTAGCCATTTAGTGTCTAATCAAACTCATCTTTTCGTGTTCATTTTGCATTTGGTTTTACCCGTTTTGCAAATCTTTGGTTTTTTTTTTTCCCTTCAAGCTTTGGTCCAGGAGCCCCCTAAAGCTGTTACTGCAGAATCAACCTCAAATGAACCAGTGACAACAAAGAGACTGACTCTATATAGGAAGTACTCAAGTGAGCACCCATCACTGGGATTTACAAGTGTGAGACCAGAAGATGATGCCCATCTGTGCTGGGCTCAGAAGTACTAATGTTAGCAAACAAGGCCCCAAAGCCAGGCGAGCTGCACTATCATCTAGAAACTAAACACTGACAATTTTCATCCGAGCTCAGAGTATTTGAGCTGTAAAAAAATGACTGAATCCACATGTGTCACTGGGAGTGAAAACACCAAGGCAGTGGAGACGTCCTACCGAGTAGCACTTGTGGCTTTAAAGACAAAGAACAGGAATCAACTGGACACTGGACCTGATCTCTGCTTAAAGCTGACATCCATTCAGCCTGACATCAAGACGTTGACAGCTGCTATGCAGCAACATCACCCTTCTCATCAGGTGAGTTTCAGGTGATGCGATGTCATGTTGCCCCATGATTCATATCCAGTGCAGTGAGAGAAGCTGTTTGCAAGTTGAGACTGAAATAACTAATGTCAATTTATGGACTTCACAGAGTGAGCGCTTTGTTTCGTGCTTGTAACGACTGTGACAGAATGCATGTGTTGAAAGATAAAGTGTTGGCCTGATTCAGCATTAAAATTATTGTCTTATTTCTTCATGCTGATATTGGGTTTGATGTTGTGAAATTTTTTTTAAGAAGTGTTTAATTATCTACTGTGAAACAGCCAGGATACAGTCTTCGCAATCCAACATTTGCACTTAATTTCTAACATTGTTACGCGTAGCTGATGTGAACGGATTTAATTTTGCACTGCATTGCCATATAGGCACACATGGAACTGGGCCATTTATGAAATAAAAATATAGAGGGAAATACTTAATTGTAGTCTCATGGGATGATCAAAGTTGTGTTTAAAGGTTTGGGTGGGCCACAGAAAATTTTCAGATTTTAAACTGGGCTGCAGCATTCTTAAATCTGGATTAGAAAACCATGAGATTTATTTTTCTCAAAGCTTTTTTTTTTTTTTTGCTGTACTATTACACGATTGGACCCTACTTCTGTATTTGCCCAATAGCTTTTACGTTACCTTAACCTTGCTGTTAGTGTGTTAACCTGCAGACATGTTACCAGTGATTTTGATCACCAGACACTCGAGACAAAATCCAGGTGGTACTTACAGAAGTATGGGTGCTGCATGGCCTCGGCTGCCGTCAGCCTCTGCTGGTGGTCGTAGCGCAGCAGCTTGTCCAGCAGGTCCAGAGCCTGGGGACTCACCAGGTGCTGGTTCTCTGACTGAATGAACTGCTCCCAACGCTTCCTTGTTTGCCTGCAAACATAAGACCAATGTTTAATATGACCGAATTGAAGCATTTGTTCTTATTTAATTTACAGTACAAGACAAGAGCATGGCGACAGTACTGCCCATCCATCCATCCATCCATCTTCATCTACTTTATCCGAAACTGGGCCACAGGTGCAGTAGTCCGAGCAGAGTCTCCCAGACTTCCCTCTCCCCACACACCTCCTCTAGCTCCTCAGGAGGAACCCCAAGGCGTTCCCAGGCCAGCCGGGAGACAGTCTCTCCAACGTGTCCTGTGTCTGCCCCGAGGCCTTCTCCCAGTGGGACATGCCTGGAATACCTCCCCAGGGAGGCGTCCAGGGGGCATCCTAAACAGGTGCCCGAGCCACCTCAACTGGTTCTGCTCAACGTGGAGAAGCAGCAGCTCTACTCCGAGCTCCTCATTGGTGACTGAGCTCCACACCCTATCCCTAAGTGTCTGCCAAGCCACTCTCCGGAGGAAACTCATTTCTGCTGCTTGTATCAGCGATCTCATTGTTTCAATCATGATCCAAAGTTCATGGCCATAGGTGAGGGTAGGAGCGTAGATTGACCGGTAAATTGAGAGCTTCGCCTTACGACTCAGCTCCTTCTTCACCACAACGGACCGGCACAGAGACCGAATTACTGTGGACGCCGCACTGATCCGTCTGTCAACTTGCCACTCCATTTTTCCCTCACTCATGAACAAGACCCCGAGATACTTAAACTCCTCCACTTGAGGGAGCAACTCACCCCCAACCTGGAGAGGACAATCCACCTTTTTCTGGTTGAGAACCATTGCCTCAGATTTGGAGGTGCTAATTCTCATCCCCACCGCTTCACACTCAGCTGCAAACCCCTCCAGTGCACGCTGTAGGTCTTTAACTGATGAAGCCAACAGAACCACATCATTCGCAAAAAGCAGAGATGAGATTCTGCGGCCACCAAAACACCCAGGGAACGAACCCTGGCTGCGCCTAGAAATTCTGTCCATAAAAGTAATGAACAGAATCGGTGACAAAGGGCAGGCTTGGCGGAGTCCAACATGCACTGGAAACCGGTCTGACTTATTGCTGGCAATGCCAACCAAGCTCCTACTCCGGTCGTACAGGGAACGGACAGCCTGTAACAACGAGCCCCGCACCCCATAATCCTGCCGTACCTCCCACAGGATGCCACGAGGGACACGGTCGTATGCCTTCTCCAGATCCACAAAACAAATGTAGACTGGGACTGGTTGGGCAAACTCCCATTAACCCCCCAACACCCCAGTGAGGGTATAGAGCTGGTCCAGTGTTCCACAGCCGGGGTGAAAACCGCATTGTTCCTCCTCAATCTGAGGTTTGACTATCGGCCGGATTCTTCTCTCCAGTACCTTGGCATAGACTTTCCCAGGAGGCTAAGAAGTGTTATCCCCCTATAGTTGGAACACACTTCCCGGTTCTCCTTCTTAAAAAGGGAGACCACCACCTTGGTCTGCCAGTCCAGAGGCACCGTTCCCGAACTCCACGCAATGCTGCAGAGGCATCTCAGTTTATTATTTTACTGTTGCACAGTAACATCTATGTTAAATGAAGCACTTATGAACATGCAGGCCTCTTGGACTTTTATTATGCATATAAGAGACAAACCATCATGGTGTTGTAGCCTACTGCTTTCTTTAAGGGTTGCAATATGTTTTAAAAGCCATCAGATGTTGCAGAAGCCCACCCTGCTTTATCATGCTTGATCTGCTCATCACAACTAACATTAACAATAACTCCATTCTGTTAGGAGTAAGCGATGACGGTGAGCCAACATGCGCAATAACCAGCACCCTAAACCCAAAACAGCCAAATCACTCAGTTAAATCTGACTCAGCGACCTCTCCACAGTCAGACACCAAGCAGCAGCACTCACATTTTCACTGTTTTCAATAAACTGGTTTCTTCTGATTAACAATTTGGTTTAAAAGCACTCATTGCTTTTCCTTCCTCTGCAGATACTCACTGTCCCAGCAGGTCTTTGAAGCGAGTGTCCAGTTCTATGTGGTATTTGTGCAGGTAGCCGAAGAGCTCATCGGTGCCAAGAACTTTGGCAATGCGAACCAGCTGAAAAACAAGATGCATTTTATTACACTTACAAAATATGATGCAGAATAGGTCATTTCTGCCCCTGGTCTGTTCTTAATTGAGTGACATTTTTAAGTTCTTGAAGAAGCTTGATGGTCCATTACCTGATCGTAGTTGTCCTGGCCATGAAAAAATGGTTCCTTCAGAAAGATCATGCTGGCCAACATGCAGCCTAGACTCCACATGTCCAAACTATAGTCATACATCTGGAAAAAATACAACTCAAACACTTAGAATGACTTAAAAAAAAAAAGACAGACGCTGTACAGTAAGAAATTATCCGGAAGGTGTTTGGGTTTTTCCTTAAATTCCAGTCTAGAGCAAAGTCAGTAACAGCAGGTACCTGATAGTCCACTAGCAGCTCAGGGCCTTTAAAATAGCGGGAAGCTACCCTGACGTTGTATTCCTGAGCGGGATGGTAAAATTCTGCCAACCCCCAATCTATGAGACGCAGCTGTGACACAAAAAGAAGATGTACATTATGAAAAAATAAATGCTGAAATACTACAGAACATAAAAGACACTCTTATAGCATTTCATTGCTTTGCTGTGGCACAGCGTGGCATTTATACACTTTTACATGTATTTGATTTTAGGGTTATTGGGCACTGTTATAGACTGGCAACCTGTCCAAGGTGTACCCTGCCTCTCACCCAATGTCAGCTGAGATTGGCTCCAGCCCCCCCCACCCGACCCCCAGGGTACCGATTTCACTGACTGAACCACTCATGGAAAAGAAAAAAAAAACGAATAAAAATTAAAAGTAAGAGTGAGCAGTACCTTTCTCAGCTGGTGGTCGATCATTACATTGTGAGGCTTCACATCTCTGTGCATTATGCCCATACTGTGACAGTAGTCCAGAGCCTTTAAACAAAAGACAGGGACATATTCAGTTCTGTCATTAACCACCATCATCTCTGCATTGGTGGTTATTCCTCAAAGTGCGGATCACTGTTTTCCTCTTTCCATTCTTACTTTTTTGAATTTTTGCAAAGTCAGTCAGGTCTCAACTGAGCATGGTGACAACATTCCATCATTAATTCATTAACTAATTAACATAAAGGACAGATCAAAGAAGGCGGAAGAAAAATATAAGTCATATAAGAACAAATTAATTGAGATTTTGAGGAGATGTAAGAAACTATATTACTCTAAAGTATTAGAGGATAATAAAAATAACATCAGAGGTACTTGGAATATATTAAATAAACTGATTAGAAACAGTTCCAGCAAGAGTAACTACCCTCAATATTTTATGGATAATGATACACCGGTTAATAGATTGGAGGATGTAGTAGATAAGTTTAATAGGTTCTTTGTGAATGTTGGTCCTGGTTTAGCAAGAAGCATTTGTACAGATGATACATCCGTCACTATAAATAATAATACAATCGAAAGGAACATGAGTTCTATGTTTTTGAAGCCCATAGTTGAAAAGGAAATTATAGAGATAGTGAATAAATGTGATAACAAAACATCTAGTGATAGTGATGGCATCACTATGACAACTGTTAAATGGGTAATTGAGGGGATATGCAAACCATTAACCCATATTTTTAACATGTCGTTTCGACTTGGTCAGTTCCCCAATAATATGAAAATAGCAAAGGTTATTCCACTGTATAAATCTGGTGATAAGCACAACTTCACAAATTATAGACCGGTTTCTCTGTTGTCACAGTTTTCAAAAATCTTGGAAAAACT
>NW_018128108.1:613887-617891 GCF_001952655.1 Monopterus albus | reverse complement strand
TAAATCAAACTCCAGTACAATAAGAAAAACAACCTTCTCAGAGTGGGAGAATCCATCACAATAAATACACTGGCTTCATTTATTTCATAGCAGCAGCTAAAATGTATTTTCTTTTTCATGTCTGATTAACTGTTTAATCCATGAAATGTCAGGAAACAAAACTAAACAAAAAATGCACACCAGAATTTTTCAGACTCCAAGGCTACTTCTTAGGTTTCTAATGACAGTGAACTGATGAACTAAATGTCAGTGAATATTGTAAACTAACATTTTGCCAATGAAGGAAAATTACTCCTCAAAGCACACAAAGTTTAGTCACAGCAGCAAATAATGTCACAGGTTAAATAAATTATGAAAGCCTTGTCACAAGATGTAAACTAGTTATTTTTACCTTGAGCAGCTCATACATATAGTAACGGATATCATAGTCTGTCAGCTTCTGGTACAGCTCCTGTTGAACCGATGAAAGATGTTCATGTGTAAAACGTTTAAAAATTAATCAATAGTAACATGGTGTCAACAGTTCAACTGCCCTTGATACACGTACAACATTAACTGGAGGGTTATGCGTCTTAGTAATAATGGATATCAGTGTCTTTGCATGGATGGTACAACTGTGCACTAGTTCTGCATGTATGATGTCGGCCAAACTTAAGTACCTTAAAATCTGTGTTATTGATGCACTCAAAGACAAGCGCTGGTGTTCTGGACTGCAAAGAGAGGACAACACAAGGCTTAACAGAGGAGAACAGCAGGTAGATGGAGATCATTGTCAGTGCACGGACTTACGTACACACCAACACACACACAGAGTTATAAGCATGACTGGATTACCGCTGCCGGCGTACCCACACGCAGCAAAAACACGCAGGTTTCTAACTCACCACCGGGTCTTTGACTGTGTCGACCAGGCGGATAATGTTGGTTCCTCCGCGCAGGTTTTCAAGAATTTTGATTTCCCGTTTGATTTTCTTCTTCTTGACAGGCTGCAAATGAAAACAAGTGGTGCAAAATAAAGATCCATATTCAACAGTAGAGCTTAAAAATCAAATCAAGTAATACAGGGAGACACCCAAGCCCACAATGTGGCTTTTAAAGTGATTATATTAAAGACTTTTTAAAGACCTGTTTAATACTGCTGAAATTGAAATTCAATACATTTGTGATTTTTTTCACATTTAATTAAGAACAAAAATGTATTGATACTTATATCACATTTTTGTTGGTACTTCTAAGCTATATACAACAATAATTCTTAGTAATACAATTAGTTCCTGTGACCTTATGGATTACTGAACAGGCCTACAGGGCAAAGGCTCAGGAGCCAACTGACAACTGGGCCCCTGGGCCAGAACCTCTCCACAAAGTTAGTTAAAATTTCTTGTTTGAAAGTCATGGAGCTCAAATAAAATACTACCAAGACAAACAAAATTATCCCAAAGACACAAAACTATTACGCAGGGAGTAACTACATAATTCTTCCTATGTAGGAGCCCCCCTCAGTCTGATGTCTTACACAGGAGGACTGAGGGCCTTTTACATGTCTGTGCTCTGGGGCCCAAATGTCTCATAATCCATCTATGCTTAGACCCAGACAGAAAACTTATAGATTAAATTACCTTTTGTTAAAACCAATACATTTTGAGTCAGTGACCTTCATAGTTAATCTCCACTGGGCCAAGAATAAAAACATTCAAGACCTATGTAAATCAAATTTGACTCTTTTTAATATAATCAGAGGCATTTTTTGAAGAAACTGAAGTAGGACAGATGCTCTGCATCAAGACCAACAAAATGTGCCGAAAGGTACAAATGTTTCACTGAAGAAGGTTGATTTCACACAGGATGAAATGAGTTAAATCTCTATAAGGGTTTTTAATCTTACTACTGCATTTACTCAACTGACCAGCAGGTGATGCCAATATGTGGCATCGAGTTTCACAACATTTAAACTACCCTCCTCTCTAAAATAGGTTCAGCTTCACTTGGATGTTTGAGATGCACTGGGTCAGAAGTAAGAAGAGAAGATGGATGCTGATAAGGAACTGGTAAGGAATGACTGAGGGAAGCTCTGCCACATGGGAAATAAGCAAGAAAATCTCACACAGAAATGGTGGCAAAAAACAGGTGAATACTGAACAGGGCCCACCTTGAGGATTTTCACCACCACCTTCTCATTGTTGGTCACGTTTATGGCCTCAAATACTTCACTGTACTTCCCTCGACCCAGTTTACGTACCAACTGATAGTTGTCTTGATTGCTGAAGACAAAGAGTGGGAATGTTTAACAGTAATAAAAGAGGAAACCCACTTTATACAGGCGGATCATATAAGAACACTTGTGCAAACAAAATAACTAAAATGACGGATCAGTAAGAGGATCAGTGCTAAAACAATTCAACTAATTTCAAGGCACTTGTCAATAATTTCTGATATTTTTATAGATTAAATAATCCTTTCATCATAAAAATAATCATTAGTTGCAACAATAAATAAGATTATGTTCAGGAATTGTGTGTGTGTGTGTGTGTGTGTATTAGATCAATTATCAATTTCAATACTGATTACAATCTTATTATTGCATCATGACAAGAGCATCTTAAAATGCAACATTTAATCTGTGATGAGAACATTCAACGTTGTGATGCACTGATAAACTTAATGCAGGATGTAAAATTAGGAGTGTAGTATTATATGGTGCTGTTCTGCAAACTAAAACTTTGTGCTAAACTGAACCAAGGCAAGTGTGAAATACTGCATTAAGTATCACATTTAAATGTACCTCCAGTTTGGCACATGTGCATCATAGTCCCAGTACTCTCTGTTCTTCTGTGTGTTGACATCGGTGTATACCCGAGCCTTGCTGCTGGCCGGCGTGGATCCGGGCATCGCTAGCTTTGAGGCTCCGTGTCGAGGACCTTCACCTCCCGCAGAATACTTGTTGTCTCGATACTGGAAGGCAGAGCACCGACTCTCTGGAATATGTGGCTCTAAGATCCCTGTGCTGTGCTTACCATTGGCTTTGGCTGCTTGTGCCCTCTGATGAAAGGTGTCGGGGTGGACTGACGCAGTGGTTGTGCAGACTGACAGAGCTACAAGGACTGAGTGTGTGAAGCCCCTGAGCAGGATGTTAGGCAGGATCGGATGAAGACCCGCCAGCTACAGGAAGACAGAGGAGAGGAGAGGAGAGAAAAGAGGCTGAAGCAGAGGCGAGAGTTCGGATAAAGGATGTAATAACAATGAGGCTAAAATTGGCTTCTGAACGGAAAGGTAAAGAGACACCAGAGAGATTTGTTGCATGTGGAGCTGCAACTACAATAAATTTCATTACTGATTAAGCTTATTCTCTCTAATTAATCTATAAATTGTATAATTACAATTATGATTTCTCTCTGTCCTAAGGTGACATATTCAACAACTAGTCCGAAACCCAAAGATATTTAGTTTACTTTCAAATATGACAAAAATCATTAAATCCTCATGTCTGTGAATTTGAAACAGAAGAAAAATTAGCATTTGCACGAACAAACTACAACTATTAATCAAATTATAAAGTTATAAAAGCCAAAAGTCACTGTACTTCGACTGGTCAGACCGGAATAAGATTCCTGAGACTTTTTTTTTTTTTTTTATTTTTTTTTTTTTTTTATAAAAAAAGTAAAAACCACTGTCCTTAGACTTGTCAAAGCTCGACTGGATAAGCCTGTTTAACGGTACATACTTTGTGAAAGGGAAAAAAGCCAAACCATATTAGCAAGTAAATCATTGTACTTAGACTCCTCAAATGTGTTTTTTTTGTGAAAACAGAAAAATTAACTTCACTGCATTTCCAGCCAACATTACACTAGACAAGCTTAAAAATTAGAAACACATATTTAGACAATTCAAATTAACACAGAAACAGTAAAAACTCTTAGCAGACCAACCAATTTTAGGGCTAAACACGACTAAGATTTTTGTCAGTCGACTGTTCAGTGGGACTATTCCTTCTTTTTATGTATATA
>NW_018128108.1:568132-613326 GCF_001952655.1 Monopterus albus | reverse complement strand
CCAGCCACTGGTAGGATTTTTCGATATCAGCCACTTCTAATATTTGACAGTGGTACATAACCATGCAGAGGTTTGTCCTTCCATGAGGGTTCCTGCTCTTCCTTCCCTAGTTCCTCTGGTTTCTGCTGCCTGAGGTGTTCACTAAGCATGTTATCACTCGGGGCCACAAAACACTTGAGCAAATTGTTTTACTTAATATAAAACCCAGTGAAAACACTCATGTCGTCATCTGTCACACAAACAGTCCACATCAGGGAGGCCCATTTTCCATAAATATAGTTTTCTCCAACTGAAATGTTCAGTTTAATCTATACCCAGATGAAGATATCTTATATGCACAGCTTATAAACACCTTCTCATATACAACACGTCTATGCGTAATCATAGAAATGCTTAGATTTATTATTGTGACAGAATGGTAGTGTGAAAATGACTCAAAACATGCATCTTCCAAATCGTTCAAGAACTGTCTTGAGTCTTACTATTGTTTTTACACGCATTTGGCCAGCTGGGGGTAATTAAAACGTTTCAAAACTACCCATTTTCCGAAGCAATTGGTTCAAAGCTTGGCAAAGCGTTTCTGTCATCACTAACCTATTCCCCCTCCAAAGACCCCAAACTGTGTGGAGCCCGTCACGACACTGCATCTCAGTCAGCGAGCCAGTATTTATACTTTAAGATGTGTCCGACTAACAGTATCGTCAATCTGGCTGGTTTTCGTCGCGTTATCGTAACATTTCAGCTGATCTATGAGAGAGGTTAGCATCCTTTAAGATAATTTCGGACACGCTAACGCCAACTAGCTAGATGTTAGCTAAGCTAGTAACCAATCTTAGCTACAGGAAATCACAAAAACTGAACCTCGAGTGCAGTAGTACAGAAAAATATAAAACGTCCATTCATATTATTTTATACAAGACACATTTATGGACAACAGACTATTAAACTGTGCCGAGATAAGTGAAATGTGAAATCAATAACTGGGCTAAAATTAGCCGGCTAACCTCGTCGTAGCAATATCCGAGCTCAGAGGAAGTCCGCCCAACATGAACGATAGGTCGTCAACGCCAGCGGGACGTTTCTCTCCGTATAGCGACGAGGTACCCCCGGGTCTGAAGATCTTGACAATGTCTGTAATAGCAGCAGTATGCGTTATTCAGTAATACTCATGAAGAAAGTGACGGTTTCCTAGCAGAAGCAGAATAGTTTGTCCTTTTGCAGCAAACATACCCCGGAAGTAAACCAAAAGACTTGGTAACCTGAAAACCCACCGAGTTAATCTACAGAATTATCCAACTAGGGTATTGCGTTTCAAAGACAAACTATATACAATTGAATGAAATAAAAGTAATTATAAAAAGCATATAACACAAACAAGGTCGTATGTATACAATTCAAGCTGCATCAATGTAAGAATACTAAAAGTAAATATATTTTATTTCCATAGTTGTCTCAAATCATGATAGTATAGCAGAGGAACTTCTTTCTTAAATGTGCTTGAAGCTGGTTAAGAGTAGATACTCAGTGAATATAGTAGCTTACAGAAATAAAGCCTTCAAAGTTTGTTTCCTGTCTGATACTACTTCTAGGCTATACTGCCAGTGTTGTAGTCGAGAATCCCAGTTTACGTTGGGTGAGAGGTGGGGTACAGAGGAGCATACGTCTTGTGGATGACCAGAATATCATTTGCATGGTGAAAAAAAATTTCTTCAGATCAAAAAGAACATAACTTTGAAGAAAGCTTCTGCAGACCCTCGGTAAGACTGAAAACACAGTTCACAAAAACACAAGAAGAAGTCAGATTTCTGGGGCAAAGCCCTGTGGTCTGATGGAAGAAACATCATCCTCTGTAAAATGATGGAAACAGGAAAGAGAAGGAGAAGCACAAGACCCAGAGTGCCACCTCATCTGTCAAACATGGTGTCGGTGCTGTCATGGCCTGGGCATGTGCGGCTGCCAGTGGAAGCAGCACACTGGCTTTTATTGATTATTCCGCTGCTGAGAGAAGCAACAGGATGAATGCAGAGGTACAGGAGCACACTGTGCTCGGTTTCACCCAGATGCACCAACATGCATTGGTTATCCTAAATAAAAGAGCCAGAGATTTTCAGAATGAAGGGGTGAAATATTCTTGAGTTAAATTTCCAAGTCGGACAAATCAAGTGGGTATTTTCCAAAAATATATAAATTTTTAGTCTATCCACTACAACTCACCAAGTAAACACTATCCAAACAAATGCAAAGAGGGAAAATCAGATCAAAACGGACATAACTTTGGAAGAATACTACTTGATTTGTCTAAAATAATTGAAACTGCTGAGGCCTCGTTAGCTTTGGTTAAATGTTGAAGTGCATCTCCCATCACTTACATTGAACAGGCTTCCATTGAACAGGAAGGGATCTCTTAATGGCCAGTAGAGGTGCTTGCAAGCTTGGGCACCCCTCAGCAAAACACATGAGTACTTGGTTCATTTTTGGAAATGCAGTCCTTGCGTGCGCACACATTAAATTGAGCCCTTCTTCAAATGTTAATGCACTGTTATGCTTTATTGCATGAATTTTGTGGAAAAAAAAATAGGAAGGGGGAAAAAACAAGCAACAATTGCAGCATGTACCAGTTTGGCATCCTTACTGTCAGTAACCTCCACTTCTGGCAGATATCACAAATGTCTTGTAGCCAGCTAAGAATCAAGAAAATATTTGTCAAGGGGTGCCCAAACTTTTGCATCTAACTGTATAAACAGGAGCAAGCAAAACATGTTTGAATGTACATATGGACACTTAAAAATGTGATCCCATCCTTCAACTGTCAACTCAAGATCTCAGAATTTGCCAATAATGTAGTATTTTAATTTTGGTGGATGACAGCATTAGCTGAGGACAGAAAAGGGCTGCTGATCATTATTAATCGACTCTCCTACAATGAACCGGTTACACAACCAAGTGTACCGTTCACATCAGTAGATGACACTAGCAGGCCTGCAGTAAAAACCACCGTTAAGACAAATAGCATACACAGCTGCTACTGAGTCATGTCTGACATTCACCTGTATCAATTGTAGGCTACTGATAATCTTTCACAATTTTGCTATTTACAATAAATTTAATAAAAAAGGATGTGAATAAAAAAACAGCTGAAACTGAATTTGTCAGTTGACAATAATTTGTCACTATTTTGATTATCAAACCTCCAGTCACTTGCTGGCTTTAAGTACTTTAAGTGTAAGGAGCTGTGCTTTTCTTTGATTTCATTAATTGAACATACCTTTACTTTTGGATTGCAGAAAAAAAACATACGAGGAAGTCTTCAACTCTAGGAAATTTTAATCAATGGACAAAATGCATGTAATAGAATTTGCTGTGACGAAACAAAATGTACACCTTTGTGTTCATAAGGGCAGTTTATTGTCTGTATACAATATGAACAGGAGTCTATATTGGAGTCCATATGTGTAAATGGCACACTTCAGTACACTCGTTCATCCTCCTACAGGAGGTTTTAAAGCAGACTCACTAGGACTAAAACCATGGCACACAGTCCCCCATCCATCCCATCAGTCACCCTCTATTATTCCCTTTGTCCATGATTTATAAACTCCAAAACCACCTTTTAAATATACTGCAAAGATTGTACAGAATATAGAAATCCACATGGTAAACTAAAGTACACACTTTTAAAATTTATCCCCAGCCTCAACCAACATACAACTCCGTTCTGGACCAGGATGAGGCTTGAATCTTGTGAGGATATCACAAGGCCAATCCCCCACACCCCCAAAAGTTACTTCAGTTAGATCTAACCACACAGTAACTACTGCAGATAGTTTGTGGCAAGTGAGCAATATAATGCCTTGATGTCTTGTCGGGTTAAACCTTATGACAATCCATCCGGAACTGAAACTATAGTGCTTGCAAAATCCAGCAAGCTCACTCATAGTGAATACAAAAGCAGGTAACATAAGCAGTATACGGTTTTTAATGTTTACATAAGCGTATACATACAATCTATAATATAGCAGAGTAGACTATGCTATGAATCAGTAGTCATAAATATTACATTGTGCATGTTCTATTGCACATGTCAAGTGTTTGTATGACATGATAGGTATGGGTTAGTTACCTAGATGTCATTGGTTTTAATACAAAGATGCAACAACACAGATTTCGTAGGACACAGGCTATACATTTTCACAAATCCACTTTTTTTTTCTTCTTAGGATATTTTCCTAAATAAACCAACTGTATGATACAACAGTGATATTAAAGTGTGATAAATATTCATGCACAAACAGATGATACTACCTAAGATCTAATATGTGGAAAAAATACTACTGCACAAGCCAGCTGCTGAATATGGATTGTTGGGTTTTGACTATACTGGACATGAAATTAACAGAAACAAAATGAGTGAGCAGTAAAAAAAAGGCACATGGATTTCAGAGGAGCTTAACATGAACATACGTATCTGAGAACTGTCTGGAAGTTCTTGCCATTGTTCAACAACAGAATCGATAGTTACAAAACAGACAATCACATGCAACCACAGAATAAGGTCCCACACTCGGTACTAAACAAAATCAAGATCTCCCCACATTTCACATTACAAGACTTTTTCCATTCTATTCAAGATTTTTCCATGTGTTCCAAAATAACTGATTTAGAGTGTTTTGCCTTTTACTCAACAAAGGATAAAGAGGAGTCAAATCTTACTGGTACTAAAAACTATTATACATAATTTGGGTGCATGATATAAACTACAAATGGGAGAGCGGAGACTGGCACACATTGCTTTGAGGGCAAATGCCATACTTGCTACCTGTGACTGAGGAGCAGCTGCTCATTGGATGCATGGAGCTTCAGGGAAACTCTCACCCTCAGCAGTGTGCTGGACTGTGTGCTCCTGCAGAGCTCTGAGGTCAACAAAACGCTCTCCGCACCACACGCACTTAAACTGTGTCTCCCGTGAGTGCACGCTCTGGTGCTTGGCCAGGTGCTCGCGTTGCTTGAAGCTTTTGTCGCAGCTGGCACACTTGAACGGCTTCTCCCCAGTGTGAACTCGGCGATGGCGCTGCAGCTCAGAGGAGTACCTGAAGCGCTTTTCACAGTCGGGGCATTTCAGTGGCTTCTCTCGGGCTGGGTCGCAGCGGTGTTGTACAAACTCGGAGGATGACACAAAGCGCTTGTCACACATGGAGCATTTCAGTGGCTTCTCAGTGCAGTGAGAGTTCTGGTGGCGTTGCAGAGTCGAGTTCTTTTTGTAACCTTTGCCACAAACGTCACACTTGTAGGGCTTCTCCACTTCGCCACCACATTTGTGCCTTAGCAGTTCTCCTGACTGGCTGAAAGACTTCTGACAGGATGCACATTTAAACAAACTTTCCATACCATGAACTTGCTGATGATAAAGCAGGTGGGACGGCTGAAGGAATCCCTTGTCACAGAGATTACATTTGAAAGGTCGATCAGCCGGATTCTTGTGAGTGCGACGGTGGCGTACGAGAGCATACTGCTGTTTGAAGCTCATCTGGCACTCCTCGCACTGGAAAGGTCTCTCCTCCGAGTGGGTGCGTTCATGCTGCCGCAAGTCAGATGGGCGCTTGAAGCTCTTTCCACACGAACCACAGCGGAAGGGTCTCTCCCCTTCTGGCTGGCATTGATGGTGCAGGAGCTCAGATGACTCCTTAAAGTGCATCTCACACAAATTGCACTTGAACAGATGCTCGCCGGAATGAGCGTACATGTGCCGTACAAGGTGGGAGCGGTGCTTAAAACTCTTCTCACATACAGCACATTTATACGGCCGCTCAGAGCTGTGTGTGCGCTGGTGGTGTGCAAGATGTGAAGACTGGCTGAAGCTTTTATCACATGTGTCACATTTGTATGGCTTTTCGCCAGTGTGTACTCGCTCGTGGCGGGTCAGCTCTGACAAATGCCGGAAGGACTTATGGCACACTGAGCACTTATATGGCCTGTCTGGTGCAGAGGCTTCAAACGTAGGAGGAGATGAGGCACTGATTGCTGCACCACCACCAGACGTCTCACCAGTGGAGGGCTGCTGGGGGTTGGCAGCTGACGAGGTTGGGGTGGCGTTTCCAGAACCTGGCCTGTACGTTTTCTCACAGATGGAGCACTTCATTGGGTTGTTTCCATTACCATGTGAGTTGTGATGCTGAGCCAAAGAGGTGAGCAGGGAGAAGCCCATCTTACACACACCGCACACAAAAGGTTTCTGCTCCACCTGCACACACTGATGCTCAAGCAGATCTGTCGCCTGGCTGAAGATCTTCATACATTGCGTGCACTGGAACGATCGGTCTTGGGTCACCATGCACTGGTGCTCATGAGGGTTGGCCAGATGAGATATGTCATGACCACAGGCTCCACACTTGTGCCCTCTTTCGCCCCCTACCTGTAGTGTGGGCTGCTGGGCTTGAACAGAGTGCTGCTGGGTATGCTGGGGCTGCTGCAGGGTGGTATCTGGCTGCAGGACTACTCCGTACACAGTGCAGCCCAGGGGGTTGTCTGTCCCCTGGGGGAGCGTGTGCACAACAGAGGGTGGAGCCACTGCATGTTGTTGCTGCTGCTGCCACGCCTCCGTCATCCTTCCACTTCGCATATAAGGATTCAGTGCTTAGCAGGTGAGGGGTTTTTCAGTGCCAAAACTGAGAGGGTAGATCTGTTTTAGAAACTGCAATCAGCACACTAAGCATTCAGCTAAGTGCTATATCTGTGTTTACACACTCCCTTTGAGATAGGTGAGAAAACCTGGAGGAAAAAAAAACAAAACAAATTACTTTGTATATGTTAAATACATGAAATACTGTTATGAGTAAATACAGTGGAGGGTGTTGAGCTGATGAGCTGCCATCACTTCCAGCATGATCCATTATTAAACAATGTGAGAGACAGAAGCACTAACTTACACGATTTATCTTTACTGGCTACATTTCATAAAGGGAAGGTGCTGTATCCACTGACAAAATAATCTGAGTGGTGGAATTTGAAGTTTTGTTTGTAGTAAGAATAAAACTGAAATAAAGCTGCAGCAATTTATCTATTAATACATAAACTTTAAAAGAATCTGCAACTATTTTGATAATAGGTTAACAGTTTACAGCTGAATATTTTCTGCTTCAATGCGTTCAAAGGTGAGAATTTGTTGCTCTTCGTGCACTTGCATTACTGTAGATTCAATAGCTGGTGATTAAGGCTGGTTGTAGAGCTGAAATGATTGTCCCCTTACTCAGGTAAGCAACTGCTAGGAACTAGTTTGACAATAAATTAATCATTTTCCAAGCAAAACTAAAAGATGCCAAACATTTTCTCATTCCAGCCTCTTAAGTTAGAGGAAGTAATACTTTTCAATACATATATCACTGTAAACAAATTAGTATATGATTTTGGATTGCTGGTTGGACGAAAGAGGTTTGGAGAGGTCACCTTCAGCTCTACTATGAAAGCCGTTTTTAATATTTATAGACTAAACAGTTTATCAAAAATGATTAGCAGATAAATGTTCTAATAATTGTCCAGTAATTCCTAGCGAACATCGAATAGTATTTTATCTTGAAATGCCCATCTCTAATCTAAATTTACAACGTTATCGGTGAAGCAGATATGTTGTCATATGCACCCGCGAAGCCTTACTCTAAGAGGAAATCCGCAAGAACTGTTAAAACACAAGAACTGGGCCCTGTCTATTTCCTGAAACGCAACTCGAATACGAAATGGTTCTATTCTTCAGTCAAACACGGTTTTAGACATTACGGGGTTCAAAATGGCTTGCTGATATACAGGCTGCTCTCTCCAGTTTGTTTTGCTGGACATATGTTATGCTCTCTACAAGATATTAACGTTAAACTGTTTGTGTTCCAGGTTGTAGCTATAAAGCGTTAGCTTGTCAGCTGCAGCAGCCTAGCTAACGGCTAACCGCTTTCGCTAACGTTTCTGAACAACTAGACTTCCTTTGAGATTAGCAACACATCTCACATTCAAAAATATTAATATACGGATATTCCGTAGCATACACAACACATAATAATTAAACAAAGCAAAGACAAAACAGCCTATACAGTACCGTCGCTTCGGCTGAAATGCAGCTTTATCAAAGGCCCAAATAATTGGTGTAACGTTTGATACGAGCCTTCACTGCAAACGGACCCCATGTCAAACTAGGCCTCCCCGGAGCTGCAGGGAGACATTCCACCTCTTGCAGCCGAGCCTCGTACATCTGCAAAATGCACCACTTAAAACATACAATTCGAGATAACTTACTCAAGCTGGTTATTGATGGTTTTCACTGCCGTCTTTAGCCTTAGGCCAACAACCTTTGGTATATTTGGGACACGGAGGACCATCAGCAGAGGGGATGCGGTTGAAGCCGGACGCCATCCTCCTGCAGACGGACGGACACCGGAAACCGCCACGCAACGAGCTGCCGCCGCTGTGCTGCTGCTGCTGCTACAGGCGCTTCATGGTGGAGAGCCACTAAAGGAGCCCGAAACAACCCGAAGCGGATATAAACTGCTGCTAGAGTTTGTCTAAAGAATATATGAACAAACGCAATGGCGAAAACAAGCTTGTTAAGATATTAGCAAATGTCTTCATTACACCAGCAGGGGGGAGTGTTTCACTTATTCACACATTTCTTTTGAATTGTCAAGTCAGTCTATATGGGGAGCAAATTTAAAAACAATAAAGCCAAACTGCTTTACGGAGAGATTAAGAAAATATCTGATTGAGGGTTAAGTCAAATAACACATGGATAATGAAATATAAATATGGACATAGGAAGGGGATTCAAGTAAATGAATAAAGTCAAATAAAATGGGGTGAGGAGTTCATCCGTGTAGCCTAATCTAATCCTAACCAAGCACTGCTTTAAAAACAAATAAAAGAGATGTCAAATCAATTATGTATCTCACTGGTAACCAGTGAAGAGAGGCAGTGGACCAGTACAGAGAGATATGATTAAAGCCAACTGCAAGGTTATATTTAGCAACCAAGAATATTTTAGGTCTGACTTTGTTAACTGATTGAATGTTCATTGCATAAACCATCCGCTCATTGATGAATCAACAAATTATTGCAGCTATAGAGCACTGGTTGGTTTTGAATGCCTGGGGAATTCATTATACTGTTATGTACAGGGGGGATGAACTGGGGGGGGCAACACATTTTGCCCCACACTTCAAGAGGTTAATCCAACCATGGAAATAAAGGGTGACCTCTTGAGGTTTCAGTTGAATTAGGGAACAACAATTGGCATTTTCATTGATGTTTGTTGTAAGGAGGAAGAGTGCTACTTGTATTTGTTTGACAAATCAACAATAAGCACCACATTGCAGTTGTCCAAGTATAAAATTCAATAAATAATAAATAAGATGCTTAAAATTTGCAGAACACTGTGATCCAGGCTAGGACATCTGGTAGGAAGCCTAAAACCAGAAGAGAGAGCCTCTCTGTCTTAGCCATAAATGGATTTAACTGTGAGTTAATGAATATTACTGCATAAATCTACATTTCTGGTTATAGCTGTAGGTTAAAGGAGATTCTTCTTCTTTTTAGGTCAACAGAAGCTAATGTGAACAAAATGATAATAGTTTCATAGCACTGCATTGCAACCAGACCACTCACACTTAGCAAACCTTTCTGGTCTGGTTGATCTGACCAAATTGCTTTAACTTAGCTCATTGAGGGTTGATTTTTATTTTTATTGTAATATAGAAATCAAGAAGTTTATTATCTATGAACAGTACATAGATAACAGACCTGTTAAGGTTGATTAACAACCAAAATATAAAACCACAATATAAAAAGCACTAATAACATTATTACATTATTAATAACTTAAATTTAATTACTTCATCGCAGGAAAACAAAAATCATATAAAATCAGATATTGCTATAACTTAGTTCTGCTAAAAAATAAAAAAAAACTGCCCACAAGGGCCAAGTAGGGTCTGGGCTGTGGCTACTAATGAGGTCTCTGAGGTCATGTTGTCTGTCATGATTCTCAGCACTTCCTGTTTTAAGCTTTTATTTTGGTACATTTCTGCTCTGACCAGAACAGGTTTACCACTCCATTATGACTTATTCTCAGCTTGCCATCTGCAGCCTCGTGCATTAGCTGTGTTTCTCACAGATATGCTCAGTTGCCCTGTTTGCCCTATTTGATTCTTACCTGGCTTCGAGCTGTTTTACTACTGTAACCCTGTCTCTGCTTGTTCCCATATTAGTCACCTGCATGGCACTCATTAAAAAAACTCTAGGCTCTTACCTGAGTTGACACTGTATGATCACTCAGCCTAATACCTCCTTTGTTTGAAAATACCCACTAGCTGCTGCACTGCCCTTTCAGCTGCCATGTGTGTGTGAAAAGGCTTCCTTGTTACTTAGCACCCATCTAGTGTTTACCTGCAAAGAAACACATACCAATCACTCACCTGCAAACTAGTGTTTACTGTTGTACTTGAAGTACCTGTTATCCCACACTACCAGTCAGTTCTGACGGATCTCTTTCATCTGTGTAGTTCTCACCCGTTGTTTCCCATGTTACGTTTTGAGCATTTAAAGCCTTGTTTTCCTCAGTTCAGTCCCTTGTCTTTTGTCTGAATCTGGGTTCCAACACTGAAATCATTACAGCTGTTTATATTTTCTCTGGGACTTTTGGGATTTTCTTAAAACCACAGACATTTTTTAATGATGATTCCAGTATTTTCCCACCAGGACAGAGTAGTTCTCCATAATAGTTTTATTTCATAGCAGTGTGGCCAGGAACTGAAACAGCATTAGACTTATATGTTATAAAAAAAAGAATAATTATGCCTGCAAAAGCTTGAAAAAAAAATGCGGACAGCTGGTCCTGCCAAGAAGAATGATCTGTTTTAGCAAAAGCCCTAATATGATATTTGTTCATGTCCAACCGACAAAGCCCTCTAACAGCTGCAGGAATTGTGATTCTTGTCTATCAGGAACAAAAAAAAAAAAAAATGAAATATTGTGCTGTTGTAGAGCCATAGAGTCTGCAGTGGGAAGAGGTTGGGTTGGCTGGGTGGGTTGAGAAAATACTGGACTTTGATCCAGGAAATTGCTGTTTGCTGGCTGTTTCCAACTGATTTTTTAAGCTGATCACAATCATTTTTGCACCTAAACCTAACTTTGTTGGCATTGTCACATCAAATCAGCAAACACTTGTGCTATTCTGGAGGGCAATTACAAAAACTGTATTATGTCATTTATTTAGAGGAATTGTTGGAGGTAAATGAACAAATAAAAATCTGAACAATACAAACATTTTATAGAGTTGTTTTTATTGCTTGATGAAAGGGGTTGAGGGTTGTTGGACCTATGATCTCAGTATGGCAAAAATCCTGGATATGGCCCTGGCCATTGGTCAGTGATAGAAAGCACCAAAGTATATTTAAGTACTGTACTTAAGTAGAAGTTTGATGCACTTGTACTTGTGAATTTCCATTTTCTGATACTTTTTATTTCTTCTCCTCTGCCTTTTGAAATATTGTACCTTTTACTCAGTTTTATTTATCTGACAGGTTTAGTTTCTTGTTAGACATTAGATTTTAAACAGAGAAGCTTATAATTTGCAATTCTTTGTTAAAGATTAAGCCAGTGGTTCTCACACTTTTTGGCTCATGACCTCTTACAAAATAAGGAAAGTAAAGTAGCAGAACCACAGAGTAAAATAGCTTTTATAAGCTGAGAGTCAATATCCTTTTAGTACATTGTGCAAAATGGCCAGTTTCTTAATACTATACATTACTGGATCATAATCATTGATGCATTAATGTGTATATCACTTTAATGTTGCAGTTGGAGCTGCAGCTCCCTCTCACCCTATCTTCCCGTGTTTTTGATATAATAATACACATGACTTGTTTGTTGATTATATTACATATTAAACTGAATCTGCATTTTGCCTCTGAATTGTTGTACAACCCTGTGCAGTAGTAGAAGCAATAAGTGTAGTTTTTTTCACCACCTTCATGACATTGTATCAGTGGAGACAGCAGTAATAACCACACCAAACTAGTTAATTTCAAACATTTCATTATTTTCTCCACATTAACTTTGAAACAACCCCATAAACCAAAGAGTAAGAAAGAGCATGCTCGGGCATGCAATGATGTCACAACATGATGATGCCACTGGGTGCGAAGTATAAAACATACAGTAGCAGAGAGTTTCTTTTTAGATCATTCATAAATTCAGGACATTTCAGTACCCACTGAGAGTTAAAAGCTAGCGTTTATTTTACACTGCTCCCTATGCCTCATGTAGCCTTGTGTTGCTGGATAAAAAAGACGAGAGGAAGAAACTCACAAACCGACACCAGATTGAGCAGGCTAAACAAACATGCTGAAAAAAATCTCATCCGGCCAAAAAGGTGTCTGGAAATGACACCGTAGAAACCCCATTTTTTCCCTTTTTGACTGGTCCAAAAGGGGGTCTGGGAGAGAAAGACAAAACAGTGCATGCCATTTCAGGGTGAAGAGGGAGGTTGGATGAGTGGAGGGTCACCTTTCTTAATGTTGAAGGTTATTAGTTTCCTCTTAGCCTGCCCACGTGGGGTTGTGGTTAAATAAACTTGAGACGGAAAATGAATAAATACGAGGCACTCAGCATTCTCTCTGTCTTGCAAAAAGTAACAAACTTGAATAGTAAAGACACATACACATATATAGTAGAATTAGTGGTTATAACATAACAGTCTCAAGGCTGTACAAAGGGGCAAGGCTGAATCCTCTTCAGTATTTCAGCAGTTAAATGTGTTTATGCTTTTTTTGCGTGCGAATGTGTGCATTAGTGTGGACTGACATAAAATTCCACTTCACTTGCAATAAATTTTGGAAGTTCTTCAAGAATTTGACTTGTGTCTTGGCATGTGTTTGTCACTGATGTTTGATTCATGAATCAAATGTGGATCTGATTCAGTCATATTCTGTGATGTGGATGGATGTAAAGCGATTTCCAAATCTCTGCCGACAGGTGTGATGACAAGAAGTGATAATCAGGACAGAGTGCGTACAAATGAAGACAGAACAGTGATGTTAAAGGGATAGAAAATGCACTTTTAAGACCCAACACAGCCTCATGCAATGGTCGTGTGTGTCTGTGTACTTTGTAGAGGAAATAAAAGGATAATGACGGAGCCCTTTGACATGGATCTACTCTTGCAGCATAGTTCTGTTTGTAGCGCATAGTGCGAATAGGGGTTAGAGACTGGTGGACTGGACTAAATGGAGGAAATGGTTAAAAGGCAAAGGGAGTTACTGTCTGTGGGGTTTAGCATGGAATGTATGTGCTGTGCTCTTGGTTAGCACATTTGTCATGATGATCAGGAAACAAGGGTTGCTATATTCTTGTCTAGAGTGGAGGAAAAATGGGCAAAACTGCCTGTGCCATCTTCAGTCCATCTAACAGCAGATGATGGACACCCATGCATGTGTGTCCTGATACACCACACTAGTTTATTTAAAGCTGCACACTTTACGTTCTTGTGACTCTAATCCGGCAACTTTTTTTTTCTATGGTTGCAAGCTCAAAATAAGCATTTGAAAAGGAACAGTGCTCTCAGAGAAACTGAAACAGGCTTTAACGGAGGTGAAAAGAGCAGTAGCAACAAAAGAAAGGCTCTGCTGTGTCCGTCACTTGGGCTGCGGGCTCCAGTCGAATAGGCAGAAAGTCCATCTCAGTACGTAATAATATAATATACTGTAGTTATCAATAAGTCTTAGTAAATCATACCTGTATAAGCTTAAATAAAGAAGTGAATGAAAAGAATGGCTACTCCAATATTGAGTAAAATGACCATAACCACCAGAATAGAGCTGGAGCCCTAGGAGACAAAACAGGAGGAAAGAAACAGTTAGTCCAGTTGTGGCAAACAGTGGCAACAGCAGAGCTACAAGAAACAAGCTCAAATGAAACCTGGTAAATAGAAATAGGAGTGCAAAACTCCACAGCGGCAACTGATTACACTGTATTAGAACAGATGGCAATAAAGGTGATGAAGTACTGATTATAATAATATTTGCTATAGCTAATTTAATCCTTTCATATGTTTGTATATGTTACAAATCAAATACAAGGTGTGTGCTGATTTTCTGAAGTGACTATTTTAAGGTACTTAAAACTAATAACATTTTCCTTTTTTCTCTCTTTCAATTGTAATTTTTTCCGTATTGCTGATATTTTGACATTTTGTTGATCATTTGATGTATTGCTTTACTTTTAGAGATGTACAGTTTTGAATTACTAATTGCTTTGGTTGTCCTACTCATTTTTCCCATAAACAATGTTTACATCTCACAGTTGGAGCACTTTTTCACTGCAGATCTTCACAGTTCATTCATGATTACAAATGAGTGAGAGCTGCATTAGAAAATATCTCATTCTGTGTTAAACTTAAACTGTAAAAAAAAACAAACTGAAATATTTAATTTAATCTGCAAATTATATGATCAGTAGAGAATGTGGAGTTAAATTTTGGGTAAATACGCCATTTTGGAAGATCACGCTCATTATCCATCAAAGAGATATACATTACATTATAAGTTGATTTAAAAAATAAATATTATCCCATAGGGCTACATACCGTGGCAGCTGCTTCAGTAATGTCTGCATGTCCACTTCAGTGTTTAGTTTGAGCACACACAGGACAGAAATTGATTCGTCTGCATGGTTTATGTTATCTGCTGATTGCTTAGCTCTCAAACTAAGAGCTGAGATCAGGGTGCAGAGTCATTTTTCAGTATGGCACTCTCATAGATGGGATCTCTAGGTCTGCTATGAGCTACAGTCAGTTAAGGTTATCCATTTTGGATTACTACAGTCAGTAAAATGATATCAAAATGATTTAAGCAACTTTCTTGCCAAAACCAAAACAAGAATGTAAACAAATAAATACAGCGTGCATGCATCTCCCAAAATCACACTCCTGTCCTAAAATTCAACATGGCATGATGTACCTTCACATTCTCTGTTTTCTAAAAATAAATGTTATCTTTGCTTCTGCTTGCTGTTAGTGGAACACGTATACACAAATTTTAGAGTTGCAATTTGATGTTGTGTACCAAAATCGACCTTCAGAAGTGTAGTTAACTTACCCCTTTACGATTTAACCTTAGACCTTTTTTATAAAAACAAAAAACACACAAAACCAAATATTATTTTGGAAATATTTCTTATTTGGAAACTTCCAGACACTAGTTGTTTCCTCCTGTTCCTGCAGTTTTTAATGCTAAGCTAGGCTAATTGTTCCTCAGGTCTTGTTCCATATTTAAGAGTCTTATCTACAGTAACAAGCAATTAAATGAATAAGCATATTTCCTACAATGTCAAGTTATTTCTTTCATGATAACTAATTATTCAATTGTTAAAATGAACACTTAGCAATTAAAAGAATAATAAAAAATATGGATCCTTACAACTATAAATAAGCAGACAGAATTTGTATCTGAAACAGATGTTATAAGGACTCACTGAGTTTGATTTGAGGGTCAGATGCTCTCCTTCCTGCTCCAGAGTGATGGGCTGAGACTTTAGGGGTGGGGAGAGGGTGAGGTCCCTGTGCAGTGGCCACTCCTCCAGCTCTGCCCCCACATTCAGGTTATCCAGCATCTGTACAGAGTCCATGGATCCCTCTCTGACTGGCCGAAGGCCTCGAGATCGCAGCCTGTTGTTTTTGGGGGCTGGAGACTCCTGGCCCAGACTCCGAGTTGTCTGCGAGTCTGGACACTGAAGTCTCATGTCAACCATATAGTCATTCATCCTTTCCTCATCCTGCTCTGTCAGGCGTGAGTGGGCAGGACTCCACCTAACGGTACTTTCAGCAGTCCAGCCCCCAGTGAGGCCATCTAGCCTTTGGTCAATTACAGCATGCTCGTTAAGCTTGTGGTTGCAGGGGTTGTGCTGCTTTACATGGTGGTTGGAGTAGGCATGCTCTGGAAGGTTGTAACTAGAAGAGACGTGGTCCTTTGCATTGTGATTAGAGGAGGTATAACCTTGGGACTTGTGATTGGAAGAAGCATGCTCAGTCTTGTGATTGGACATGTTATGTTCCAAGGCCTTGTGATTGGATAAAATGTGCACCTGTGGCTTGTAGCTGGAAGAAGCATGTTCGCTAGCCTTGTGATTGGTGGAAGAATGATCCCATGTTTTGTGATTGGAGGATGAATACTCCCTTGACTTATGATTGGAAGAGGCATGTTTGGAGGGCTTTTGGTTGGTCAAGGAGTGCTCCCACGCTCTGTAGGAGGAAGTATATTCCCGGGACTTATGATTGAACAAGCATTTCTCCCGTGGTTTGTGGTTGGACAAAGGTGCTTGCTCGTGGCCATTGATCTGACCCTCTTGCTCTTCCAGAAGGGAGGGTGTGGTAGAGCGGCTGCTGCCTCCTCGGTCTGGATACATGTCATCGGTCCAATTGTTAGCCCCTCCCCTTGACAGATCCATCCCCCGCCCCTCCACCATTACCTGGATCTCGGCCCCGCCTTGATCATCCACAGCAGTCTGACGCATGAAGCAAGCATTTCTGGGGTGATGGGTGTGCTTGGGTGGACTGTGGGGGGGTGAGGTGGGTACACTCAGCATGGGGCTGAGATCAGGTGGCGTGGTGTCTGGAGTGCACAGCTCCGGACTGTCTGTTTCTGTGGAGATGACCTCATGGTCTTTGTCCTTGGTGTCCTGATGCTTGGGCCTCTGACATTCGAGCCCTGTGAGAGCAGTTTGAGAACAGCACCACTGAAGTGATTTGGCACCAGTCCAGAACAAACCCATCAGACCTACAGTGTGTGTCAGTGTCATTAACATGCAGAGTAACAAAAGGAGTGAAAGGCTGCGTAAAGACTGAACAATGTACAGGCAATCACTGTTGTCTTAGAGAGGGTGAAAATTATTACACTTGATTTTTGTGTTCTGAAAGGCCAATCCTCTATAGTTGGCATTTATTATAAGATTAACATATGTGTGGACACACTGAGCCCGCATACTGTAAATCCACATACATATGCAATGAGAATGTGTGGCCAAATATTTGACTAGTAGTGTATATATGGATATATAATTAACCTATAGTTCACATATAGAAACATGCTTTTTTGTAGATTTTAAATGAATATGTAATTCAATATGCTCTTTTATCATATCTATAATTTGCTGCCTTTTTGATTTAGACTGTTACAACACAGCTTTCCTTCTCTCTCTGTCACTCCAATTTTATGTACAGAGTTTTTTATTGACTGGAAGGTTATAAGTTTTTAGCTATGTTGACTTATTGAGATCATACCAATGCTTGAGCAGTGAATACTTGAGCAGTGTGTTTAATGAAAAAATGTTGACATGTCAAATACTTACATTAATTTGCCCACTATGCAGTATAGATATATATGTTTATATGGGAAAAACAACTGAACCTACAGTAAGAAAAAGCACTGAACCAGGTGATTCCACTAATTAGTTCTGTTACCTGTGTTAATTTGAATCAGTTGGGTTGGTGCATGTAGCTATGAGAACCTCGACTCTTTTAAAATAGCCATCTACGAATGCATCATTTGTTACCAAGCTTCCACACAAGAAAGATCTCATGATGGATAGAGACAAAGAGCTTTCCAAAGAACTTTGAAGCAAGATTTGCAAATGTTAACAAATAATAACACTTTTGCTTGAAAAATGACCAAAATAATTAATTAGTTATCAAAACTGCTGCAAGTTATTGTTCCATCTATACTGTCTGTTACAGTAACTAGTGAATCCTCCAACTGTTCACAGCTCTACACTGATCAAAGACATATTCCGAGTCTGTTTGTGGTAATTTTGCATCTCTTTGTAGTCATTCTGTGGTGCTTTATGGTCAGAGAAATATTAGCAGTCATTTCTACAGGTTCAGGGGCTCAAGGGATCAAGGGCACCCTGGACCTGTGCCCATTAGACCCATTCAATAAAATATTAAATCATTATATTATCAAATTATTACTACTTTAATATTGGCAGTCAGCAAATATCAGCAGGGCTAGCCTGTTGATTATAAAAGATTTGCAGGTTAAATGGAAATGTTTTTATATCATCACACATATTAATCAGTGGTAAATACTGTCATATAATGCAAATTACCCTGTGTAGTGATACAGAATGATACCGGTCAAATGAACTATGGCATCCATCAGATGTACGTTTACCGGAATTAAAACTTGTCACGCTGGGTCTGCTGATCACTCACCATTCCCATAGATGTGGAAGGAGGGAGAAAGTTCTTTGGCAGCTATCCGGGCCAGTCGACACTCTTCCATGGCCTTCTGTGCCACTCCTTCAGCTGCCTCCGCCTTCCCACGAGCATGGCTCATCCTGCACAGAAGAGGGAGCCACTGAGGTCAAACAGGCTTCATAGGTTATTATTGGTTCTGTATCTATGTAATACTGCTTTGTTTGACCTGACTTGAGCTGAAATGGCTTCCCACTTTACCTTTATTTTAAAAACTATTTAGATTAGTCAAGCAGAATTTCCATAATTTGTAACAGTGAACATTTGAAGCATGTAATTTATTTATTTAGTTTGTATTCTGCATTCTGTTTCTGCCATCATGTCGTGCAGTCGTGGAATCTAACTTAGTACATTTAATTAAATACTTAACAGTACTTATGTACACATTTAACATACTTGTACTTTACTTGAGTATTTTCTTTAGATGCTTTATACCTCTGCTCCACTCTAACTGAGAAGGTTGTATTGTACTGTTGACTTTACAGATTCAGATTATTGCATGCAAAACATGAGGACCTTAAAAAAATATTTGTTTTGTTACAGATTAAAGTGGTACCCAACGACATGTAACAGTAAAAAGTAATACAAGTACATCTCAAATGATTACTCAATTATGCAACTATTTTAATATTTTTGTCATTTTTCATGTAAACATGCCAAAACATTTGACTGTTCCAGCTTCTGAAATGTGAGAATTTGTTGCTTTTCTTTTGAACTAGTTTAATCATTTTGAGGTTTGGATTACTGGTTGGACAAGTATTGTGAAGGTGCCAAACATTCAGTCAAATCATTTAATTGAAAGATTTATCAAGAGATTAATCAGTGAGGTAAATAATAAAGTAGGCAGTTAGTTGTGGTCCTTGACATTGGCGAACCTCTTTTTAAAGGGAGGGTGTTTCAGGGATAAAATACATCATGTAACACACAAGTAAAACAAAGTGAATTTGGTTAGACCAGTGGTTCTCAGCCTTTTTTGGGTGAACGCCCCCTTAAGTCATATGTCTTATGTACTGTAACAACCCCACAGCTGTCATTGTATTTGTATTCAGATGTTGCTAACTGCTGATTGGTGCACAGAAGTATGCCACATTTTCTGACATGCCATATCCAACAAAAATTCTGTAATCTCTCCTGTAAGATAACCACAAGTGTTGTAGCACTGACAGAAATGGTGAGTAGCCTAAATGCAGGTCCCCAGTGGTCACAGCAAAAAGCTGATTGAGAAAAGATGCTTTCAGAGTTGTTAGGGAATGTCTTACCTTGACATGGCAATCTCAGCTTTCTGCTTGGCAATGTCTGCAGCCTTCTCAGCAGCTTCGACAGCTCGATCCACCTTTTCTCTGATTTTACTGGCCCTCAGTGGAATCAGGTTCTTGCGTTTTCCACTCACTAGCACATTCTGCTTGTACTTTCCCTCCTCCTTGGTGCCATCGGGGAAAGTAGTGCACCCATATCCGTGCCTCTTGTTCCCTGCCCATTCGCCTGCGTAATGCAGGCCGTCTGAGCGCCGACTCACGCCCCATCCAGCCCTCTGGTCGGTCCGCCACTCACCAGCGTACATTTCAGTGACGGTGGCATCCACAGGAGAACCCTGCTCACTCTCACTTGCGTTAGAGTGGATGTCAGACGCAGCAGAGCTGACGGTGCTCATGCCAGCTTCGCTACAGAAGGAGCTCTGCTTGCTGAGCTGACTGGCCAGAGAGCTTTTGGACTCAGAGCGTCGAAGCTTCAGTCCGCTGAGGATGGACTGACGGAAGCGGCCTTTTCTCTTCCTCTGTCGTTCAGTTTCACTTGGAGCTGTCAGAGCGAACCCACCTCGGCCCACAGGGCTCCCAGCCAGCCCGGCCACCACCCCGTCTGTGGGGGTGGTGGCAGTGCCATCCTCCAGCACAGCCGGAGGGCCGTGGCTGTGCTCGGAGCGGAGGGAGTTTATGGATGTTCGCAAAGGGAAGAGAATAACGGCCGCCATGCCGTATGGCACACTCTGACGCACACCATAGCCATGACGCATGCCTCCCAGCCACTGGCCTTGGTAGGTTCCTGAAACAAAGATAGTGACAAAATGAGAGTCAGATGAAGAAATATGACAAATGCTTATGGAAGTTTTTCCTAGCTTGCAGCCATGCGAGCCTCTAGGGATGATACTGTCTGTTGGCGGGTCCACTGCTTCTAATCCAGAGTAGCTCTTTATTTTCATCATTATCATCTATTTATTCCATGGCTATCTTAGAAATTCTCATAGTGGTAATATTAACTTAAATACACATGATTCTTTACTGCCATTATACACAAACACATTCTGTCTCTAATTGTTACAACACTATTGTACTCAAAATTATCGTGCAATTAAAAAAAAAAGTTCAACATTAAAAGATTTATAAAGATAGAGGCGAATGCAGGACTCTTGAGTTGGATGGCACAATTGTGGATGTAATATTAACATTGGAGCATTTGTCTTAAAAAAAAAACAGTAGTAATCATTTGTATTCTAAAATGCCAACAAATGTGTGAAAAGCAACAGATATATTTATTTGTGTGTACACTTTTAATGACTGTTAATGCCAGAAATAAAATCTTTGAAATATCCCAGTGTCAAGATGAGACATATTGGCATGACATCAAAGCTGTTAAAATAAAAAAAAACAAAAAAAAACACTTGAAATAAACCCAGAGTAACACCAGATATAGGGCATCTCTAGGCTGCAAAAAAGTTCCTGTGTTGAGTGAACAATTTAAGATTTGGCAGAGGTGGGATGTGGAAGACCAACATAACATACTACAGCACAGGATGAAGGGCCAACAACGTGACAGTTTCATCATTTCTAAAACAAAAAAGCAGGCTTGTCATTCTAAAATCTTCCCTGAAGTTTTTCTTCAAGTTTCTAAAAATGATCAGAAATAAAACCTTTTGTTATACACAATCATTTGAATCCGTTATCCTGAAGTTCCCGCAACATGCCCTCTTCTCGTCTTCCTCGCCATACACCAATGAAATCAGTCAACTGCAATCAACACCCATGCTTCTTTCAAGGAGAAGAGCTCCCTGGAGAAACTTTCAAACAAAGCAGGTCTGCAGTAGGGAGAAGTCGACATCTTACACACTCCATTCTTTTTGCAAACCCCTGAGGTGGTCAGAACAAAAGGTGGAACTGATCCAGAGTGTCATATTACTGGACAGGAAACTCAGCAGCTTCCGGTTAAACTCACACTTTGTCGCTTCCATTTACAGGGGAGCTCGGCAGCAGAGCTTCCAGCTAAAAAGGCTGGAGAGTTTTAGGTCATGAAAGGCATTTCAGTAGCTGTCTACACTTCCTTCATGCAATCTTGGCTCAGCCTCAGTAGGTCCTACTTTATATCACTAGACAGCACTCAGGAGAGTGCAAACCTCCGCCAGGGTATATCAGTTTCCCCATGATGCCATTCTACATAAAAGCTATTTTCCCATAATAGTTTGCCTCTCATAATATAATTCCTTGACCATGAAAACCTCTCCCCAATATTTGGAACTACATTGATATTTTTATTAGTTTGAATGTTATTCACGAAATATGATAGACTTGAGCAATTACTAAATGCTACAAACAGCTAAATAGCCTAATTGTCCCATGCAGACTGAAATAATGTCTACTTACAGTTCTTCATAGACATATACAATGCACACCATTTGGTTGCACGTAAGTCCTCTTTAGAGTCCACTTTCCAACAAGCCTCCTGCTATACTTATTAGCTCCACTTGATTTCACTACAAATGCTCTTCAGCGCAGCTGCACACTTTCACCACAAGGGGAATCACATATAGTCAGAAGCCTTTCCAACACTCACAATGGTGAAGAATCCTTTAAAATATTATTTGGTCCAGATCAGTACCAGTATCCAGTGGATTGTTCCATAGGCCAAACCTTACCTCTCTAAAAAACTTTGTCAAATCCATTCTTTTTGAGTGAACAAACCAACCAGCAGTCATTAAAACAGCATATACAGAAGTTCAAATTAGCTCCACCTTTACATTGGGTGACAATACAAAAATGCATGTGTAAGTATAATCCAGTAATATAACATACATTTATGTGAGATGTTTTACATTTAGTACTTAGTGTATACTTGTATGCTAAAATTGCTGTAATACCACTGTTTGGTGCTGAGTAGGTAGTGTAGGCCTACAGTGTTTTTGTTTGTTTTCTTTAGCTTTTAGAACTTTTCATAGAAAGCTGTTGCCTGCTGCTGTAAACAACACTCTGATAGCAATGAGAATTCATCAAAACAATAAAATTGTGGATCATGAAACCAAAGTGAGGAGTTACAGTTAAAAAAAGGATAAAACCTTCCAATGAACTGAGGTGAACTGAGTTTGTCACTATGACCTTTTTATTTTATTTTTTTTTTCATGCAAATGTTTGAAAATATGGCAGTAGTCTGGTTCTGGTCAGTAGAATATTCCTGAACTTCTTGTAAGGTGAGCAAGTTTATTTAACAGTAAACCAAGAAAATATAAAATGTAACCACACCTGACGTTTTGTTGTCTCTTTCCAAATAACACTCAGGCAAGACATGATTGGTTTTGGCAAAGCACGATGACCCTTTAAAGCAGACTTAATAGATTTGTTTTGGCCACTTGGGGGCAGAGCAACAGGCTGCAAACACTGACCTCAGCCCATGTAGTTGTTATGAAGTGTGTATTAGCAAATATCAACTTGTTTATACATCCAGTGGACTCAACAGCTATTATTAACTTTGCCTTTCTGCTGTTTGGTGTAGGTTTAGACCTATTGAAGTTTTTTCACTGAAAATGAAGAAACACCATTGTCACTATGCCTAACCCCTCATTTGTATATTGTTAATATAAAATATTGATTAGAGCAGCTTTAAGGTGATATCTGCATTATTACCTGATCTTGTAAGTATGCAGTGCTTTTGCATGGGACAAGTGATTACGTTATGTAAACAGTCGGTTGAATAAAACTACATGGTTTTTGTGCTGTTGATGGGCAATATTGTCCCACAGTGCAATACAAAAGGAAACAGAGGGGTGTTCATAGCTGCAAAATATTACATTAAATTGCAGAAGGTGTTTAACAACCCATGTAAGATGTGGAAAAACAAAACATGCAAGCTGTTAGTATATTAATATGCTGCTTTGTCTTTGTTAAGTTTCATTGGCAGTGGCATATTCATTGGTACGTGAATTAGGACTATATTGTTTCCTCTTTATAAAAAAATGTTAAAGAACACTGATTGTCTTGTTTACTACCTAAAACAGTGTGCTATACAGATTAGCATAGCCTATATACAGTACAGTATACTGCATACAGTCAGCAGACCTATGTACTGTAGTCCAGACACCGGCACTGAGACACAACTACGCTTACAAATGGAGCTGTCCATTGTTCTGAAACCGAATCTTGTTGCTCTATATACAGACAAAACTAAATCAAATATTTCACTTCATGCTGCTTATTTTCAATATTTTTCCCAGTAATTTGCCTTTTTGAGTTCCAGCCCATTGTTTATCATCTGAATAAGTGAAAATTATTTTGGTATTAAGCTTTTTAAGGCTCCGGGACTAGAAAAACAGGTTTTTATGTTTCTGGGTCAGGAGCTGTCTACAATACTGAAATCAAACCCTGTGGCTTCACATGCAATCCAATCTCAAGTCTCAAATGTTTTCCCCCTGAATATTCTGTGTATCCATTATTATTATTATTACTACAGGCAAGTATTTTCCTCGAGCTTTTTAAGACGCAGGAAGTTCTAAATACGGTTCTGCCTGGTGTAAAGTAACTGAGCACATTTAGCCTACATTCACGTTATTTCACTTAAGTACAGTAGGCTACTAGAGTTAGTTACCTTTACTTAACAATAATATTTGCATTTCTGCTACGTTATAGCCTAATTCCAGTCCACTTCATGTCGGAAGGAAATGTACTTTTCACATCACACTATTGTAAGATTTTGCTTCACAGCTACTTTGAGGATCAGCCTATATAACTGCTGCAGATGCAGAGTATGCATATGGTAAGTTTATAAAATACAACACACTGTTGAATTTGTTGTGGGTTCCAACTTTGTTGGCTTGTGATACCTTAAAAATAATAATAAAATAAAAACAGCGTGTAACTGTGGGTTCGAACAATTTTCACATATCCATGAGAGACATTTTTTCTCGAACTGTTTCATTTAAAAATGAAATGAATGCTTGAGGGACACATTTTGATACTTTAAATGTATTTAGATAACGATGCTTTTGTAGGCTACTTTTATTAAGAGTGGGAATTTGAATGCTGAACTCTTAGTTGTAGTCCAGTATTTTACTGATACTTCTACTACTTCGTCCACCACTAGTTTACTGTTCAGGAGCTGTCAGCGGTGCTGAAACCCAAACCGGCGGTCTCACGCTCGGTGGACCTGTCTGTACAGTAGGTGGAGTATGGTTTGATAATCGCTTGCTCTGCTGGTCGACCTGTCTCTTTGGGGGGGAAGGGGTGGGGTGGGGGGTCTGTGTATTTGACGGAGAAAAGCCTGCACAATTGGGCTGTGGAAAATACTGTATGTCTGCGGGCGCGCGCCCTATTCATCTGTCGGAGGGCTTCCACGTGAGCGGAAGAAAGAAGCAGAGCTGTTGTGTGACGCAGTCTTTTTTTATGTTGTCCTCTTCTCCCGTTTCCCTTCTTTGAATTTCACAGTGTTGTATTACACCAACAGGTGTACGGCTGTAACGTTAATGCTCACGCAGGGAGCCGTCTAAAAAACAAACTCCACGTTTCATCATCCAGGTGCTGCGCGGTGCTCGGGGGGGCGGGCGTTACAAGCATTGGTTATCAAGCGGCCTAGATTACATGACCCAAAGTCACCGAGACTGACAGAAGCAGAGAGCCAATTAGAGAGCTGAGAGCTGGTCCCTAGTGACACGCTGACCTGCTGCCTCCCGTTACCATGGAGACTTCACAGCACAGAGGGTGAGATGCAGAGGGGAGAGAGGTGAAGGTGTTATACACCTGATATACCTGTGCGCACCAAACAGCAGTGATGAGAATTCAACATGGTTTCATTTCTAATATTAGATACACTTGCCCTCTTTTTATCACCATCCGTAGCCTGCTTCTGTTGTTTTCTGACACTAATGATAAGGGCTGGCCAGTGTGAACGTGAGTTGAACATTTGTGGTTGTTTTTTTTTTTTTTTCTAGCCATTGTAAATCTGATCTCCAAACTAGAGTTTGGCATGAAAACAAAAGCATGGGGAAGATATTTGGGGGGTAAAGTGGCCCTAACAGGTGTGTTTCAGACAATCAGTTTGAGCCTTACCTCCGTCAGAGTAGGTTTCAGTGCCATATCCATCCTGCAGACCATTGCTCCATGTCCCCTCGTACCGGGCCCCACTGGCTGTGCTCTCCAGCTGCCCATAGCGACCTTTGAATCCTTGCGTCCACTCCCCTCTGTACTCCCAGCGGCCCTTGCTCTCCACTCCAATGCCATGCCGCTTGCCCTGCGCCCAGGTGCCCTGATAGTTGTTCCCACTGGGCCAAGTGTACACACCCAAGACCTCAAAGCCATGACTCCAGGTCCCTGCGTACTCGCCCTGTCCGTGGGGCCCTGTGCACACCCCTCGGCCATGGGCCTTACCCTGCTCCCACCCCCCGCAGTACGACCCCCCATCATCAAAGTCAAACCTGCCTCCAGTGGACATGCATGAAACAGGTTTAGGCAAATCCTTAGAATGTCAAGAAAAAGAAAAGACAAGGGCCTGGTTCACTCAGAGGGAGCAAGAAGGAATGAGGCCTCGTTTGAATCAAGTAGCATGGAGGTGTAGGGCCTTGACTCACCCTCTCTTCTTAGTTTAGGAGAAAAAACACTGGCTGCTCATTATAAAAACGAGAAGATGGCCCAAAAAGCATCACCCTATGATGGAGAAGCAATCTAAGCCTCAGCAATGGGCCTAGAGTGATGAACACAGCTGCCCATGGGTATGCAGGCTCAGAGTACTTCTCCCCTTCCTCTGCCTCTACTTCCTCGTCCACTTTCAGCTCCACGCAGCCTGGCAGCTTGCCGGCCCGTTGCCTCAGCCGTGCAGCAGGGCACTCCAGACAAGCAAGGCCTAGGTGTTTCCAGTCCCAGAGGCCCACAGAGCGGCGACAGCGGCAGCAACCGAGCTCAGCTCAGTCAGACATTACAGCATCCCCACATCCCTGCTGCACCAGCAAACAGAGAGGGAGATGGGGTAGGGATGCTGCTGCACTCCTACGGCATTTAAAAAAAAATCATAGGAGCAGAGAAGTTGAAGATATTTCTCTATAGCATGGCCTGGAAACAAGCAATCCAAGCTAACACTCAGAAAATCACATCCATAACCACACACATGCAGCCTCAGCCTTGCACGCACTCCTCGGCAGAAATAATGGAGTGTGAATATTTTTCCGTATCTTATTTCTTCACCTTTTTTCTCCTCTTTGCTCTGCTGTGATCTTAATATGAGGCTCTTTCCTGAAGATGAGGCTGTGAAGAGCAAGAGGAAAAAATATAAGCAGAAAATTATTCCTCCCCTTTTCCCTCTGTCCTTTCCATTTTAGCACTCGCCTAAATCTGGATTGTTGTATCCCAATTCCACCAAGTCATCCGTCCTCTCCTGGTTTTTGGCCTCTCTCTGGCTCTTTCTATCTCTCTGTCTAAAATCTGCTCATTACAGGACTGTTTCACCCCAGCCAATACCCCTCCCCCACATACACACATGCACACTCTGAACACACACTCCTTCTCTGGGCTCTTAAAGAGATAGAGACGGAGGGATGTTGCGAATAGCTGCATGTACAGAGCTCGCTGCTCTCTCCCTTTGGGGATACAGCCTGCTTTTCCTAATTATCCAGCCTCATTTCACTCGCTCACACTCCTCCTCCTCCCAGACTGAAATGTGGACAGTCAGCAAACTGTTTTCCTGATAACTGGAGGTTTGTGAGCTCATTGATCCTGTGCCACTCTCATTTTAGCTAATTATTTGTCTTTTTTAGCTGTTGTATCAAAGGCTAACCAATGGACTGTATGGGTGTCACTTGAGTGAGCTTTACTGAAGACCTCAAAGACCCAGAATGACCCTGTTCAACAGAAAAATGCCCACCAACCTACAAACACATTTCTAAACCCCGTATATGAACATGGAACCAAATTATGGGCGCTTCAACCACCTTGATGTTCGGAGCAGTCACATGGTTAATATTTTTCTAATCAATGACTGGAGCATGATGGTATTGGAAATCTTTCTCTCATTGAACACACCATCTGTTGGATTGTATGGTGACCGGTAACTGATGTCAAAGGAGGAAAGCGATATTTATGGTTGTTACGCACACAGTGGAAAACCCAACATAGGTGCGACATAAATCAACATTATAATACTCTAAACAGCCCTATACACATAAACACACACACACACACACACACACATTTATGTACTAATAACAGTATGTAGTAGCAACAATTTGCAAACCAGATGTTCAGTGCACCATCTTTCTTTGTTAAATGTGACCCAGAATAAACAACAAACATATACAGTACTGCTTTTTATATCAACAGTGAGGGCAAACAAGGAATCAATAAAATAACTGAAAAGAGCCAGAAATAATGTCCTAATTACTGCTTCATGGTTGTACGCCTCCGCCAACCAGTCAAATTCGTGGGTATGGGACAGAAGTGAGGTCACTGAGCTCTGATCTTTGACCACCAAAACATAGTCAGTTCATTTTTGAGTCCAAGTGGACATTTGTGTCAAATTTGAAGAAATTCCCTCAGGGTCTTCCTGAGACATTGTATTCACAAGAATCACATGGACGGGCAGGCAGACAACCTGAAAACATAATGTGGCTATCTCTGGTATGGAGGCATTTAAAAAATGATGTAAGATAGACACTGAAAACGCTTAATATGAAGAATTGAAACATAATTATTCATATTAAGCGTTTTCGGTGTTTGATGCTGGTATCTCCACTCTCTGCACTTCTGTTGCACATTTCAGTGAGCAGATCAGAGTCTGATAAATGCCTCAGAGATAGATGTGTTTTGTGCCTCCTGCAATTCTGTTGGGATTTAAGTAATGTCAGAAGACCTTACTTGTTTTCAAAGTCTCTGCTAATTGGAACCAGTGCGTTACATTGTTGAGGGTCTGGCTATAAGTGCAATGGTTATGGTTGAATGGTCCAACAATAGAGAACAAGACATAATTCAAACAGGCAGACACAGTGAGGACAGTAAACACAAAGTTCTCATTGAAACACTAATATAAATATGGCAAAATACTACAGTATATCATGGTAAGTTTAATCATAATCACAGTAAGTGGCACCTTTATCTCTTGATGTTGCTTTCACATCCTGCACATCTGCATGAGAGCATAAAAACAAACAAAAAAATCCATCCCTTCTTAAAAATATATAGTCAATTACTGCCTTGTTAACACTACTTTTATAAAGCCATATCCAGTGGCCATGGGGGCCAGAGGGGTCCCTGCAACTGAGCCTCTGTGTGAAGTGACTATTAAAATGTTCTGTCAGCTTAATTTTTTTCATGAGCAGTCTGTTGATTCTTTTAGATTTTAATTGAAGAAAAGAGAAAGCCAAAACATTGAGACTTGAAAATCACACAGAAGTGAATTCACGCTTCCTCCTCTCTCTCTCTCTCTCAAGATGATGTACTTTATAAAATGTGTCGTGATCCCTCATTTGGTGCACTTCAAACATTTACAATAATCAGTATATGTGTTGAGGCATTTTCAAGTTTGTGTTTAAGCAGGAAATTTGTCACTTGCACCTTGGAAAGAATACTAGCTGGAAGTGAGTGTGACAGCAGAGAAAGCAGTGGAAAAATTTAATGAGCTGCTGTCTGCACACAGTTCATCACGATCTTTGTTCTTGCTCACTAGCTTTTCTTTTATACTTGAAGGAGTATGAAGACAAATGACTATGATAAATAACTTAAAGGCCTCACAAACAACATTCAAGCAAGCATGAATGCACACATCGCCAAGAAACACTGTCACATCACACCAGGAAATGTCAGAAGTACCAACGGAGGATTTAATAAGTTGTCTGAGAGTGAGCAGTAAGACATGTTTATCAAGTGACTTCCACCTAATCACAACTGAGTGTAAAGTCTCTTTTAAGAGCAACTCACATATATGATCAGTGAAGAGATTAGATAATCAGAGATACAGGCTGACCCTGCATCTGAAAACCGTGCCATGAGGTCAAGTTAGAGATAGTGATGCTCTGACCCAGTCGTCTAGCCATCAGTTTGGACCTTGTCAAAGTCACTCAGATCCTTACACTTGCCTGTTTTTCCTGCTTCCACCACTTAAACTTCGAGGACTGAATGTTCACTTGCTGCCTTATATACCCCACACACAGAGGAGCCACTGTAACAAGATAATCAGTGTTATTCACGTCACCCGTCAGTGGTCCTAATGTTATGGCTGATTGGTGTAGATCTCATCTCGTTTTCTATACCGCTTAGTCCCGAACAGGGTCGCAGGTGGCTGGAACCAATCCCAGCTGGTGTAGATCTTAATGATGTATACATATGCAGGTAACAGGTCAGTTAATTTATAAACTTGTTAAAGTGAGTGAAAACGTGTCACACTGACCTGTTAATGGCTGAGCCAGTTACTACTAAAGTCATCTGCCACAGTAATGTGTTGTTAAAACTCCCAGAGCACATTTACATGTAATATGTCATAGCGATTTACCTTTTTTAGATCCATGGTACAAGCCGATTCCCATCCACTGTACTTTCTATGCCTCCATGTCAGCAATAGCTGCAACCAGACTCATTACGTTTTCGGGTTGTCCATCCATACAACCAACTCTTTTGAATGTGACATCTCAGGAACACCTTGAGGGAATTTCTTCAAATTTGGTGTCCACTTGGACTCAAAGATAAACTGTGAGAAGTCTGCTTATACCACAGGCTCCAATGTATAAGGTGAAGATAAGTGTTAAATACAAAGAACTCAAAACAAAAAAGTACCAAGTGTAAAAACAGCATGCCAGTAATATGTAATTACTGTAGAATCATTCTGCCCTGCTGACAATACCCAAAGATATCATATTAGCACTTAGCATTCATTTAGCTGTTGCAGGAGCCTCCTTACACACAACGCATGTTACCAAAACTATCTGCATAACTAGCTACTACAGCAGTATAAAAGGGCAAACAGAACTGAAAACAACCCTCAGATTTTAAAAATCATTCGACTACTTAAAGGTCCAGTGATGGACATTCACCTAAGGAATTAAAACAATAACAAATCTTAATTTACAACCTAGAGTTTTATCCCAGCAGCAAGTTTTTTCAAATAATGATTTAGACAATATTTTCAGTACATATGGTGAAGATGTTACAACAAGCTGTTTATTGGTAAAATACCACAGTGTAATTTACAGTTTGGTAATTAACAGTGACAGTAACAGAAGAATGAACATCCAATTGTACGAAAAGCACTACAAAACAAATCTGAGGGAATAGGTGAGGTTTTCCATCTGTAAACTAAAACGCGTTTAGGTGAGGATGTCGTGGGCCTGCTGCTCCACCAGCATGGCCATGTTCTTTACATCACCACACCAGAAGTCCAGCTGCTCCTTCATACCTTTGATCTGAAACAGTGTCCAACAGGTAAATATTGCCTTGTGTTCCAATGATACATTTTCTGTGATCAGACTCTACTGTAGCTTTATAAGGTGTTTACTGGTTGCATGCATGCTCTACATTTGGCCAGTTACCACAGGTTAAAAAAAGAAGGATGGGGCAAAAAAAAAAAAAAGGAAATGCTAGTATTAATCTGTTCCAAATCATATGAACACAATGAGTACTGACCTGCTGCAGGTCCAGCACCCTGGGCTGCACCCAGGTCATCTGCACCTTCTGGTCCACCTCATCAATGTTGCCTCTGATAAGGCCCACAGACAGAGCCTTCATCACCAGAAGCTCCACCTGCAGGAGACAAACACACAGAGCAACAGAAATTACTTCAAGCCATCAGGTCTCTACAGTTTTCCTCACCAATAAATGCTTTATCATGCTGACAAAGCTGAAGTGATTAAATACACGTCTCATCCAGCTGACCTCATTAACAGGGATTTTGGCACTCTGAGCGATCTCGGCGAAGGTCAGCTGTCTGTGGTTCGCAGGGCGAGTGAAAGTCATCTGGAAGGCAAAACAGACATTTTAAATGATTTCACAGACTGGTTTTAAAACTGAAAAACTACATTTTGGACACCTGTAAAGATGATCTGCAGCTGGTAAACAGCACAAATCTGCATGTTTAAGTAGATTAACACTACGACTGTATAGATTTATGTCAACTCTTCCATCACATACACCGATTGTGGTGACAGCCATTTTCTGTGCTGCTGTGCACGACTCAGTCAAAGCTCTCGTTTTGAGAGAACATAAATTAAATTACACATGAGAAGTTACTACATAAAGGTGGTGTCTTACCTCCATCACACAGAGCAGCTGGATCTTCTGCATCAGTTTAGCTTCATGTGCTGCGAGGTCAGGCTAGAACCAAAACATAAACATAAATCAAACAGTTCCCAAATAACAATGAGAGTGAAAGATTTTGACGCATGTGTTCTGTTTTACTGAAAGCTGAATCACAAGTGCCCTCAGAGGTGTCACTGTTTGAAGCTACGTAGAATGGTACAATTTAATTAGTTTAACTTTTAGGGTGGGGGAAAAATATATTTTCTGATATACTGTGATATTTTTTTTTGGTAAAAGATCTTACACAGATTGCTAAAATCCCAAGACTGATCTCTGCATTTGTACCTTTTCACAGTAAAGGGGTACATCTGTGCTAAAAGTTGAGACAGATTTGATTAATGAATTTAAGTAAGTTGTGGAAGACCAGATGTTAAAACACGCAGAAAAAAGGTTATTTTAAGTACAACATACTAACACAGACAATCACTTATATGAGCCACTAATCTGTTACATGCATAATTAGTCTTTGCCAAACACCACAGTTTATGAGGCTGCTGTGACTCAGACCTGTCAAATGTATGAATTTTCTATTCATCTTCCCATATCCAACTAGACATCACTCAAAGAGCATAAACCTCCACCAAAGCATATCACCGTCCCCATAATGCCCTTACACCTAACAGCAACATTCCCAAGACAGTTTGACCCTCATAATGATTCCTTAACCATGAAAGCCTTCCCCTAGTATTTGGAATCATTGATATCATTGTTAGTTTGAAAGTTATTCAATTAATGAATAACTTACATTAATAATGTATTTCAGTAATGGAGTCCGTTTAGGATCTAGCTCAGTAACTTCTGAAGATGTGTCTAATCTGGAGACACCGAGTCAACTGAATTTCAGGTAGAATTTGATTTTATGCAAGTATGTAGCATTGCTCTCTCACAGTAGGTTTTCCATAAGTCCTATAAATGTGAACATTCTGGGCCAGCAGATCCGGAATATTACTTGGATCCAGATCACCCTTTGGTATGTTGTAGATTTTACGAAATCCAAGCACTTTAGGCACGATGTATAGTGTTAGAAGCAAAAATAGTGAAATTGGCCCTATCTCACAATGGTGAACAATCTTTTAAAAAGAAAATTCCTGGATCTGGATGATGATTCAGATCAGCCCCAAGGTCTAATGGATTATTCTGTAGGCTGTACCCCATCGCTCCAAGAAATTTCATCAATATTGATTCATTACTTTTTGAGTTATGCTGTGAACGAACCAACCAAAACACACACCAGCAAAACATAACAAATAGACAAACAAACAACCAGCAACCACACTGGCAGACTTGACCTCACTGGATACATGCTAACCAGAGGTGATGCACACAGATGAGCTCTGTCTCAGTATACAGTATGTTAAGACAGTTAGAGGAATGTGAATCACCTGTTGGCCCCACGCAGACTTGAAGCCCTGGAATTTCTCAACATTGCCTCCATTGAAGGCATATAGTGTATCAATGAGCCACTGTTTGTCCGTATTCCTCAGAGACTCCAGCACAGGATGCATCAGCTGCAAAGCCAAACAGCAGACATGGTCATTACCATGCTGAGCTTCAACTGAAATGCTGACCAGCAGCGATAAACAACATGGAGATAAACATGTTCAATGAGAATCCCACCAGCTCTCCAAAGTTGTAAACTCCTTCCCCTAAGAGCCCAGCCAGTCCGAGTGTGAACGCCCTCTCCTGCTTCTCTGTTTCTGTGGAGTTAACAACCAACAATCCATTATAAAGCCGCTACGTTCAATGCACTATGCTTCATCAACTCGAATTTGTTTCCCATCATGCCCTCTGCTCACCTGGAAGGTCTTTAATGTCCACACATCCAAGGTAGCGCAGAGCATCCTTGTAGTAGGAGGCATGGTTCCCAATGATACGATAGTATTTGCTAGAGAGGTCATAAAACCTGTCGTGGACTGACGTCACCCCAGGCAAGTTGTTCAACATTTCCTCAACTTCTTCAATGAGTTTCTGTAAGACAAAAAGGACATACATGCTGATCTCCACCATTTGCATTCAGAACTACACCATAATATCTGGGCATCATTGGCAGCCTATATTTGTTCATTTCAAACTACTCAGATCTTTGAAACCTTTGCACTATGAGAGAGTTGATTAGTTTTTACTACGTTTATTTACATGCTTCAAGTATAGTCATAGCATGCATTAGTAAGGTATGCCACATGTTGCTTTTTTCAGGAGAAGTCGCTACTTAGAAATGTTCAAGGACAGTTTTTATTACGTATGCATCAATATAAGCTTTACTCTAAGCTTGGGGTTTCTGTCAACACATAGTACACATGTGATACACATACTTTCTTTTCCTCCAATTATAAAACCTTTATATCTAAACAGCCCTGCAGGAGACACCTGCTCTACAGGGTATGTTCTTTTCTTTTGCTGCAACAAGTTGTTTCAGTGAGAAAAGGAATTACACACCTGTGAGAGAGATATAATACACTACTAATTTGTGTAACAGCTGTTGGTTTTGTCACTGCTTTGCCAACACATCATTTGTGAACATTATTAGCAGCTTGATGTTAAAAATGTGCCATGTGTTATATCTGAACGAGGTGTGAGGCACGCTGTGCGTCAGCAGCTTGTAAAGAGGAAGAAGTTGCGATTTTAGGAGCTTTTACCTTTGTGGCAGGAAGATCACTGATCTCCAGTTTAAGACTGCCAATAGAGGTCTTACAGAGAATGATGGCTTCTTCGTTACTTTTCACCTGGTTTAGACACACGCATATTAAAGATTAGTCATAAGAGTTTAGAAAGCTTATGTTTCAGAGCCTATAGTGCTGGCATCAATCAGCTTACTTTTTCCTTTGTCTTCTCAAGAAAGGTGATGGCATCTTTAGGATCTAAAAATAAACAGAAAACACTTTCTTAAACAGTCAGACAAGGTATATTCTGCACAGACATGTTCTCTACTCCATCTCATCATCTACCTGGCATCTGTCTGGCAACACACAGTATAATCTCCACAAGGGACAGAGGATTGATTCTGTTAAGTGAACAGAAATAAGAAATGACCATCAATACTGGCTAACAAGCTGTAGATAGTGCACATTACTGTAACTATTACTAATACATGGAAATGAGCAATTTTACCTCACCTGTGTTCAAAGTCACAGAGGAAATTTTCATAGAGCTGTAAGAAAAATAGGAATTGTCAAAGCACATGTTTAATATTCATCTCATTGGAAATAAATTCTCCACAATGACCTCCAATCCTTTTGGACTATGCCATGATATACTCATGAAGTTAGTCATTTATAGCGAGTATTTGCTTTGTGTTTTATGTAAATCTTATTTTTTGTGATAGACTGGCCATCTGTTCACGGTGTACCCGCCTCTCGCCCAGTGTCAGCTGGGATTAGCTCCAGCCCCCATGACCCTCTACATGATAAGCAGTATAGATACTAGATATATGGATGGATAACCATTTGTTGTATATCATCTAGATTCCTAACATGTGATGTTGTCATGTCTAGGATTAAGTACCCTTGTGAATACCATGTCCAGACACATTTTCACATTCTGATTGCAAACAACAGTAGATAAAAAGCATCTCTGAGTTTAAATGTTGATGACTGTCTGCTTGATGAGGTACAGCATGAAATACAAACTGTTGTGGCCATTCCCTGTTCTGACTGGTGCAAACAGTTTTTCAGTCCTCAAAGGAAGAAAACACAATCCAGTGACATTTAAATCCCTTCTGAGAGTTATATAAAAATAAGCAATCAACAGCTTTATATATCGGAAACAAGTTAGAACATGCTAGGTTATAGCAACACATAAAAATCTGTGCTTTTTTGAAGCTGGTTGTATCATCACACATCAAAAGTCGCACAAGTATGGAATAGCTTGCAGCTGTGGCACATATACCTGTATAAGGCCATCTCCTGTTTTGAAGTGGGGATCTTTAACAAAGTCTGTCAGCTTCAGAGTCAACTGATGCCACAACCTGTCAATATAAACACAGCCAGCTTCATACAGTGTCGGTGATCATCACCAATTCATCTGAATTACAATGCATCACTGCAGTCACTGGCCTAAAACTACAGTACATCATGAAGACAATCACATGTTCCACAGAAATGCTGTAGCTTTTGCAAGGAAATCAACTGAGTGAGCATTCAAAGCTTTAATATACAGGTGACAAGTGACTTTAAGTTACATCTTAGAAGCTTACATGTGAACATCCCAATGACGTGACTATAAACAAACCTCTTTTGCTACATGTGCATAAAGACAACATCAATAACAAAATGTAACATGTCATTAAAAATTATAAGTGAGTTTAAGTCACACTGTGATTACACATACATTCTCCATTCATCTTAAACTGAAACACAAATGATGAGCAATGTTGATTGATAGCTACTGAGTAATTGATTCATGTACATGAAACCCTTGATTAAGACCTCGTTGTCACAGAGTTGCCTGATGGACAGAAATCAGTGTGTATCATCTATACTCAAGAGGTTAATGAATGCCTACATTTTTTTTATTTTCATAAAGTGTCTACCTACCAGTCTATCAATGCCGTAACAAAACGTGGAAAGGTCCTACAGCTGTTCATTACCTGGATTTTAAGGGTGTTTGTCAAGTAACCATTTTCCACTAACGCAGATAAGTAATGACAGTCATTTGAGTTTTACGAGGCAGACTTTCACACCTAACTTCTTTGTATGATCAGTTAATCACATTATGATGTGTACTTAACGTTACGGAACAGCACTAATTACACTTACATCCACTACTTGGCTACTTCTAACGGTGCAGTGACCATAACTATTAAACCCATCTAAATTAGAACTGATGAAGCCTCTTGGATGAGAGGTGACCTTCGACCTAAAAACCTAGTCCAATTGATTTTTCTAAGTTTTTTTTCAGCCATCTAAATTAGATGCTAACAGCTAGAACAACTTGCGGCAGACCGATAAAATTTGTATTAATTGCCCTAAACTTTTGGTGTTGGGCTCAAAGCTACAACCCACTTAAATGATAATTGCCTAGCGTGACTCGTGTTATATGTTCAACAAAATAATATTAGTAGCCAACCTTCAGCTCTGACTTGATAGAAAAAAAACAAAACTTGCTGCTAACCTTAGCCACACAAGCAGCTAGCGTTAGCTCCGTACATGACTCAGCGTACACTTCCAATGAATGAGCTAGCTAACGTTAGCTAGCCTAGAGTTAGCAAAGCCTATGAACATTTAACTATCTGCGTTGCACCTTTTGTTGTACAAATCCTCCAATGTGTGCCACTCCGCCGCCATCTCTGGGGTGGAGCTGTTGCTCTGCTGCTGTTTGAGGTACCCGCTAACATCTTTCATGGTTGCAGTAAACCAAGATAAAGTTTTACTCTGGATAGACAAATTATGTTAACCCCTCAGCTAAAGTCAAGTAGCGTGTCGTAGTGTAGTGCTAGGTAGCTTCAAGACACAAAGAATGATGGGAAATGAATGAGTCATTGCTGCGTTCACGCTCTATTTGAAGAATAAGAACAACATGTAAACACACGTAGTTGCAAGTTGGGAGTGTTACCGCATTAGTAAAAGGTGGTTAGCCCTGGTGCTAACATTGTAGTCACACCGGACATACCGTAGATATAAACACGTCTGTGTGTATATTTGTCTTTGTTGTCTTATTTATTTGCAACATTTTGTTAAGATATCAAATGAAAGCATATACAAACGTGGGCAGCACGAGTTTCACATAATGCATTAGAGATAATTAATTTTTTTATATAACATCCAGTGGTGGGTGTAAATATTCTGCCAACATTTTGTTGACACGTCTGCAAATCATAATTACGATTTTTAAAATGTGATGAATGCAGCACACGCCTGCTCTGTTTGGGTTGATGGGAAATGTAGGATGCGTTGCTAATGTTAGCCATAGCTGAGGATATTGAAAGTAGATTTCGTCTCTCTTATAGACTTTATTATGGCTTATTTAGTGAGCTCCTCACCTGCCAAACTTTGTTGTTTATATCGCAGTCTGTGTTTAAGAACAAGCCGGGCGCTTTATGCGAACGGTTAGTAAACAAGCAAGACAGTGCTGCGACAGTAATAGTATTTATGGTTGTAAATGTGACACATCTTGTTTTTATAGGTTTTGGTCAAAGCAGCTGGTGTTCTGGTGAAGGTGCAGCAGCTGTGTGCAGGTACTTCTCCATTGCACCACTGCTCTGTGGGTGCAGGTTTGAGAATCACACCGCACACATAAGAGCTATACGTGCATTCAGGATCATAAATAAAACAGCCTAGGTAAACCTAAGTTGTCTCTACAGCTGCGTAAGAGCAGGAGTGCATTTTTACAAGCAGGTTCGAGCAGATTTTTAATGGACCCAACACTCCATATTATTGCATTTTTGGATTTTCTTTAAATCAGTGAGAGCTTACAACTATTTATCAATCTTTCTAGCAATAGGAAGTTAATTGTTAACTATTTTCATAATTGCTTAATAGCCTAATTGACAACCTGAAACCAGAGAAGCTTTCTTGATTCCATTGATTAACTGACTAATTGGTGCAACTGTAATTACAAGTGCACTTAGCATTTGTAAATGAGTAAGTAAATAAAGCATTAGACCTGATATAACATCAGTGGTGCACTGCAACAATAAGATACAGGATATGTGATGTAAGTATGATGAACAAAGTTTGATTTAACTTAGAGGCTGCCTAAAAATATGAGTGGAGTTGTTGAGTCCCTTAATCCTTGTTTTGCTCCTTCACAGAAAAACAAACTATCCCTGTTGTGATGGGACCCGAGGGCTCTTCTCCCATGGTGGCGGTGCAGCTGTAGAGCAGCAGACCCTGAAGGACATTGCAAGAAACATCAGAGAGCAGCATTATAAGAGGGTGGTGGTGATGGCTGGGGCTGGGATCAGCACGCCCAGTGGCATACCAGATTTCAGGTAAAATGCTTTGATGTGGTTTGCTGTCTCAGTGTTGTAGTATTTCTACAAATGTGCTGCAGGCATGTGAGGTGTATTTTGGGGTCTGTCAGCAGATGAGTATTTGCTCCCTCACAGGTCCCCAGGCAGTGGTCTCTATGACAACCTGCAGCAGTATGACTTGCCCTATGCTGAGGCCATATTTGAGATAGACTTTTTCCACCAAAACCCTAACCCCTTCTTTGCCCTGGCCAAAGAGTTGTATCCAGGAAACTACCAGCCCAATCTGACACACTACTTTGTACGTCTTCTTCACAAGAAGGGTCAGCTTCTCAGGATGTACACACAGAACATTGACGGGCTGGAAAGATGTATGTACTGTATTTGTTTTTTCAAAATTACTATGCATTGTGCAGTCAGTAATGCTTATTTTTGTGTGTGTGTGTCTGTATTAAGTGGCAGGGATTCCTCCTGAGATACTGGTGGAGGCCCACGGCACATTTGCCACTGCCACCTGCACTGTCTGCCTGCGGAAATATGAGGGCAAGGACCTACGAGTGAGTTATAACCCAAACGCTGCTAAAGTGGAAACATGTTTTTGAATCTTTTGCAAATTTATTAAAGTATTTTCTTGCATTTTAAAAAGACCATATACCAGTGTTAATCGAATACCTTAAGGAATTGTGAATAATAGCTAGATAAAATGAGCTTATCACTTAAGACTCAACACATCTTGTTTCCATGCCTCATCAGCCAGAAGTAATGAGTGGGACAGTCCCTAAGTGTCCCACCTGTAAGGGCGTGGTAAAGCCTGACATTGTGTTTTTTGGGGAGGAGCTTCCACGGCACTTCTTCAAATACTTCACAGATTTCCCACTGGCAGACCTCCTGATCATCATGGGCACTTCACTGGAGGTGAGCATCACCATCTTCATACCACACCATGTCTGAGTAATCTGATTCATTTCCAACTGAAACAGTGTCACGATGAGAGGTAACATGAGGCAGGACCGTGCATCACTGGACAGGGTGGGACAGAACAAACATGGAAACTGTACTTTGCATTAGAGATGCAACGATTGCAATTTTTTGGGCCGATTCGGATTTCAGATTTTTTAAAAGTCTGACCTGCTGATTCCAATTTTCTTTCTTTCTAAGAACTGTAATTGACAGCATATCAAGACAGTTGCAGTAATGTTTAGTAAAGTCTTAGTTGTTTAAAGAGGTATCTGACGTAAAAACAGGGAAATTTAATTAATGGACTCATCTATCAAGTACATACGTAACAAACACCCTCCATTTGTTACCATAGTATTTGTGTAGAACTACAAACCGCTGTTCACACTTTGCCCTGCAGGTGGAGCCCTTCGCCAGTCTGTCAGGAGCTGTGCGTAGTTCGGTTCCCCGTCTGCTCATTAATAGAGACTTGGTGGGGCCGTTTGCCTGGAGCCGCCGGCCCCACGATGTCGTACAGCTCGGTGATGTGGTCAGTGGTGTGCAAGCTCTAGTTGACTCCATTGGCTGGACTCAGGAGCTGGATGCTCTGATGTCAGCCGCTGCTGAGAAGGTGTGTGTGTGTTTTGTTTGCAAACACACATTCATTCTAACTTTTCTACTTCAGCCTTCACATGGACCTTTTGGATAGTTAATATTTTGTTAAAAGCTGAAAAGGATGGAAAGACCGTGTTTACTGTAATCAAAAGGCCAAGATTTTTGTTATTAATCGGGGCAAATGTTTGACCACAGGGAATCTCATAACTTATTGTCATCAAACATAGTGCACCTTTTCCTCCAAGGTCATACACAGTAAGCTGCAGACACTGCATCACAAGCACTAAGGATAAATCAAAACATACTTGTGTTAACACTCTGTTAAAAATTTTTTTAGTATATTACTTGTGTGGTGTAGAAGAGAATTATTTTTGTAGAGATACTGCTTGCAAACCAATGATGGTAAGATGATGTCATGGGGTAGGACTGGATAAGTCTGACTTCTTCCTACTCCATTCAAGCATGTACTAGGTATAAGCAAATTGATATTGGATTAGCATTTGTTGGATATGTGTAAAATTATGTGTGTTGACATATCGACTGTCTTTACATGCTTGAAAGAATAAATAAATAAAAAAAAAAAGCTACAGTTATTGTAGCAACTTGGCTTTGTCCAAAGGCAGCAAAATCTTGGCTCAGTGCAGTAACTTCCTGGAGCCTCTGATGGTTACCTGGTAACTAGTCACAGCAAAAAAACAGTCCGGCACATAGAGTTGGCAACCCTAGCTTTACATTTTGCATATAGTTATAAGAGTGGTATCAGTTTTCTCAAAAGACCATTCCTTTAAAGATGTGCATGGTGCAGCTGCATGCAAAATACTGAGCTGAAAGGGTTTTGGTCATAGATTGTTGTGAAGTTAATTCACAACTCATTAAAGTTAATTTCATAAACAGAAGTAGGAGCCACACTGATAAGTTTATGTTTGTATTTTTATCTGCAGGCTACAAAAAAGACAGGAGACTGAGACCACTTCACCACATCAAGCTGGAGGTTTGACTTACTTATCTACTAAAACTCAAACTGCAGGACAAAATCCAGCTGACTTTTTTGCACAGTTTTAACGAGGGCCATGTGATAGGTAATACTTGGATCATTTGTAATGTCAATGGAAACTCAGAAATAAGGAGATAGAGGAACAGCTATAATGAAAATGCAGGCTAACAGAAATGTTTCTCAGTCATATGCTTCTAAAACACAGGTAAGTGATGCACAGTGGTGGAAAAGTGGTGTTTTTTTTTGTCTCAACAAAAAGAAAATGTAAATATGTATTAACTTCTAGTTTCTTGAAATTTCGTATCAAAATTTTGCATTAGAAAAGCAATTGCATCCTTGATCTCTCTGTCTGTCTGTCACTTTCGGCTGTTCCTGTCAAGGGACGCCACAGCGAATCGGTTTGCATATTGAAATTTGGCACGTGTTTTACACCGGATGCCCTTCCTGCCACAACCCTGAATGCATCCCTGATCTCTAATATGCATAAATATCAGAGGAAGACTGACAGCACTTCATCAGTGACTTCATTAGTTTGAGCCAGCAACCGCCTTTATGTTCATGGAAACAGCTCACAAATATATAGTTTTGCTAAAAGAAGGACTCAGGTATTTCCAAAAGCTCCCAGACACAAATTTTTAAATCAAACAAGGAGGAAATAGTGTATTTCTTGGGGACAATTTTCAGTGGTGGATTAATTCACATTTTGGTGCTCTAGTGAATATTTGGAGTAGCAGGACAGTGTATGTGGAAAAAGGTCCAAATAAGTTACAGTTACAGTTTACAGTAATGGAGGAACATGTCACCCAGTAGAACAGTGTGGCTTATCAATGTGTTTTGATTAGCTTTTTTGAACAACAATGGATCTCTGTGGCACAGAGCATCAACATATACCTGTATTTGGATACACACAACACTTCTTTGTAGGATACATTCACTGTGAGTTTTAGTGTTTTTGTGAGAGTTGCCTGACAAAAATAAAAATACAGAATGTCACCAGATGTGTCCTTTAAATGAAGAGTAATCAAAGTGTGCCATCACATTAATTTGAATAGGTTGTAACCAACAGAGGGAGCCAAATAACACCCATTAGTGTTGTAAAGATTTCTGTTTGAATGTTGACCTGATATTCTGACCCTCTCATGTATGTCACAGGGGAGGACAAAAATAAAGACACACCTCTAAATATAATGTAGTCAGTACATCATCACCTTTAACTATGACCTCAATAATAAACATATAACAGAATTTATACAATTTCAGCAAAAACTGAAACATTTTGAGCTTGATAAACACAGATGTTAAGGTGGAAGTGATGCACTGAATTGCGTACAGGCGTACCTAATAAAGTGGCCAGTGAGTGTATACTCGACCTAGACAGCATCTATTTCAGTTGACTGAGAAAGAGGGTATTTAACATCAGCACAGAAGTGCACACCCTGGGCAGTGCTACAGGGCGCTGCTCTCATGCACCAACAGACTGATAAACTCTTTCTTCCTCGGCGCTGTCTGCCATCACACCCACAGGCCCAGAGATCACGTTATAAATGCAATACGAACACCGACTGGTCACACCCTCATTCTTATAGTAGCAGATGTAGCTACATACAGTGTTTTGATGCATACATTTAGCTTTTGTGTTCATTTTTGTTTGAACTTGATTGCTCTTAATTATTTATTTATGACAGAACTTGACATGTGGATACGATAAGGGGAGTCACATTGTTTAATTTCTTTAGTTTTAATGTGATTGTTTTTAATTGTTTTGACAAATGAGGTGTGCATATGTATGAGAGAGTTAGACTAATTTCATTGTACACAAGTATAATGACAATGAAGTATCTCTAGTAACCTGATTTGTCATGTTTCATGCAAACATCATATGATCAAAACCAGGCTAATGGGGCATATGAAAACATATTCAGTGTTGCCAGTTACAATTTTTCTGAACCCACTTTTATCAGTCAGCCTTCATTTTGCAGGATCTTTTAGGACTCCTTTGTGAGTTTTTCTAAATTCAGTGTCAGCTTCAGTTTTTTCAACCCAGTTCTTGCACCTTGTTCCAATTTTCACCTCTTCTTCTCCCCCCAGTGTTTACAGGGTGTTGCAAGAAAAGGTCTATTTTATCACATACTGTATCATCTGCTACAAGGAAATTATAACTTTCCATTTGTTGCCCTAGTATTTCAGGTTGTAAATTACAGCTGTTTTCATGGTAACAGCCATTTTAAGAACATTTCTGACACATCTGACATGCAGGAAAAGGAGGAAATGAAGGCTGCCTAGTTGTAATAAATTGGATTTTCCTTTACCCTTAACATAAGCTTGCACTTATTTATTTATTTACCATGACCACTGTTGTTTCTAAACCTTAACCAAGTACTTGAAAGGTCATGAGGTCTTGAAGTGAGTGTTTTATCAATTACAGTGTCAGAGGTCAAGCATGCCCTAATCAAGAGACCTTAAAGCAAATGAAAATTAAAAATGTACAGTGAAGACTGATGATATGATTAAAAGCTCTAGATCAGTTACTAAATGAACCTTGTGGTGAAACTAACCAGGCCTTAACCAAAGCAATACTGTGTTTCCTCTGATTAACACTAAATGATTTTGTCATGTTGGCATGAGGACCTACTAAAAATTGAGGTGATCAAATGATCACTTCAGTTTTTTGGAACAAGGCACAGTTGTGCCTGGTGATCAGGTGGTTAGTTTTGTCAGAAACAACAAAATCATGTTTTTAACATGAAGTTACCACTTTGAGGAGCCTAACGTCTAATTTGCACATCTCAGTTGGGTGCCTACTTAGGGTGTATGTTTCTCACCTGGTGGTGGAAATTTCCCATCTTGACTTAATCCCATTTTAATTCAGAAACAATGATGTTGGTTATTTATAAATGTATCTCAGTCCAGTCTTCTCTCTGGGAGGCAGAAAACCTGCACTACATTGATTTATAAAAGCATGGGTGGATTAATGACAGGGCCAAATGGGGCACAGGCCCAGCAGCCCAAGGGGTCAGGGGGCTCCTGGGAGGGAGTGCAGTTTGTATTGTGTGCTGTAGTACTAACTTGAATATCTGTCCAGAGGAGGATCATTGTGGATCTACTTGACAGGAATCTTTAGGCAGGAATCAAGATACCCTCTCTTCCTCTAAATACTGAAGTTCAGCTGCTGCAGTTTTTCAAATGTCACTGACTGTCTTGAGTACAAATAAACATAAGAGATCTACAGAGAGATGCAAAATGACTACAAATACATAGAAAATTGATACAAAGAGACTAAAAATAACAAAAATGAGAAAATGACAACATGTAACAAGATGCAAAAGAAACTACAAAGGAAATGTCTACAGAGAGACACAAAACAAGCACAAAGAGATGCAAAATGATCACATAGAAATTCTAAATGGAAACACAAAGATGTGCCTGCATTATCTGTGGTTGTTTTGTGCCTCTCTGGCTGTTTACATGCTTGTGCCCAGGGCCTCAATGTCTCATAATCTGTTCATGCATAACTGGGATTGTAAAATTGACACTGAACTGTGGCTTAGTCATTTTGTCAATGAAAGTTATCTAAAATCAAATCCGGGATCCTATTTGTCTCAGTGACTCTGTTATGCTTTGACTCTGTTAGCCTGTGACTCTTTGGACATGATGTGAACATGATAGCTCAGGATGGTACATAATAGAAACTTCATCTTTATCCCACAGCTACTTCATAGAGCGTAGATGATCTGATTAAATTTTGGAGCAACGTGTTGGACAGTGCTCACCACAACCATAATCCAGACACCATTTGAGGGAATGTCTTTTGGAAGAATGGTGTTCATCCCTCCATTAGAGTCCGGAGACTTGGAGACAGTGGCGGTTCTACATTGAATTACTCCCCGGGCGAGACCCCCCTCTGAGTGTCACTGACTTAGTTTAGCCTACTAAATGGATCCC